>NW_028141160.1:12985480-13137980 GCF_030444845.1 Prenolepis imparis
AAGCAGTGGTATCAACGCAGAGTACTGATCCGGTAGCAACGTACCATATTGTCGACGAAAAATTAACAAAATTGCCTCCTTCCATTTTACATCGTTATTAACAAATTTGCCATATTGAAGCAAAAATTAAAAATTGTTACAAAACTTACAGTTAAAAATATTTACAATTAACACGGTCCTGCTGCTTTGGGGCAACCGCCATAACCCAGAAACGTATCTTGTTATGACCTAGATATGAGGCGATGCTTGAAATCATTCAGTAGTGATTGTGCAATGCCGTTGGTTACCTCACATCCCCGCTCATGGCACGAGCAAGCCAGGCAAGTTATTTATCGGTAAGAACAAAACTTCTCTCGACAAAGAAGACTCTCGACACAACCATTGCAATTACGATTTTTAATGCGCGTGTAAAATCATGTCATATTATATCGACACCTCCATTCTCCTCCTTATAAATATTAAATTAAAAATTGTGAAAAAAGAAACCGAATCCGATTTAAAAAAAAAAAGCTTTTCTTAAACTGGATATTTACCTTGAGATCCTTGAAGAACGTCGAATTTCTCGCCCAATCCACTTGCGAGAACAGATTCTGGTCGAGCACTTTACACATTAATTCGAACAAGTCCACTTCACACTGATTGTACGTTTGGTTTTGTAAGAGTCCGAAGAGAGACGTCTGCCACTCGCGGTCATCGATCGATGACAGGAAGTCCCTTATCATCGGATTATTTGTTTTCAGAACGGCGGCGGGATTAGGCGTGTAACCGGCCACTCCGCCGCTGTGGGGCTGCGCGGACTGTTCGCCGAAGTTGAAGACCTTCGTGCCGGAGGTGGTGGAGTTGGCGGTCCAGAGTTTGCTCTCCAGACCAGGGTTGAGATTGTGCAGGTGATTGCCGCCACCACCGCCGCCGCCGCCGCCGCCGCCTCCGCCGCCGCCGCCGCCGCCGCCGCTGCTGCCACCGCTGCTGCTGGTGCCGATGTTCGGTTGGGTGGACGGCGCGATCAGCTGGTGTTGATTAGCGCCTCCGGCCTGCGTCGTGACCAGGCTGGCAGCCACGGTCGCGGGGGACGGGCTCGAGTCCGGTGACGAGGTCAGACTCGAGACCTGAGGTATTTGGATCTCCTGTTTGATGTGCAGCAACGGCGTCACCGCGGGCGGATAGCTGGATGGATCACCAAGACTGCCGCGTATCGATTGAATGGCCATTTGTCGTTGACGTATAAGCTGCAACTTGCGCGCTCGGTCCCTCTTGTACATGGGTCCGAATTTGTTTCTACCGCCCCGCATCCTGTCCGCTCGCACAGCTGAAATAATAAGGAAGAATCAGTGATTTTGCGCCTTCTGGTATGTATATGATGTGCTCACTTTATTTATTTTTAAATCCTTAATACTGATCAAGAGATAGGGTACGACACAGCGTCTGGATCTCTATCCTTGCTATCTTTTTGACAGAAATCAGCTGATTTCTGTCAAAAAATATTAATCGAGTTTAAATAAACTTTATATTATTTTTTAAAAAATATCATTCTTTTTAATATAAAACCGAAGAATGGTGCGCGTAGCGCGCGCTTGTATTCTAGTTTATATATATATAAAACAATATCTAAAAATTAATTTTTTTATTTGAGTGATCTAAAGGACATAAAACATATCTCTCAAATGAAAAAAATTAATTCTTTAGATATTTTTTCTTTTTTATATACTACAAAATATTAACAAAGTTGTAATGAAAAGTCTAATTAAATATATTTATCTCTTTCATGGTGTATCGAGAGATTGTAGTCTTTTATATAATGAAAAACATTTTTTCATTTAAAGCTTAACTCTTTGATCTCGTTTTCAATCTTTAGAGTGAGAATAAGTTACTTGGAAAACTATCCAATAATTTGCATTAAATTTAAAAAATCCGTGAGATTATGTTAAGTAAGATATAATTGCATAAAATTGACTTTGTTAAATTTTATTTGAATATATTTGAGATAAAAATATATTATTTTTCACTTTGTCAAAAAATTACAATCAAAAGTTCAGAAATTTTTTCAATAATGTAAAATTGACATTTAAAATTAAAATTTCTCAGATAAGTCTCTAATTAATTTAATGTTGAGAGAAGAGTTGTAACTGAAAAACTCGAGATTTTCCGACACTTCAAAGATTATTGTAAGTTTTAAACACGAAGGCAACGAGAAACCTGCAGTCGGTCTGCATAGTTGTAAACGGTCGAGACGGTCGTTACGCTGAAAAACGCATCGGGGAATCGAGGAAAATCTCGCAGGCGTGAACGAAACAACCTTGACGGTCTTCTGAGTCGGACGTCGACGAAAGCGGAAGTCACGGTTAATCGCTAGATAAGTGGGACAAAGCGAGAGTGCGGGCACCGTCTGCTATTTCTGTTATATATATACATCTCTACGCAAAATCATGACAGTATATTTGGCACTCGTATTTCCTACACTCACGATATGCTATCGCGGACGCATCTAAACTCGCGATCTCTATACATCGGCTTCTTCAAACTGATCGCTGATAATGAGTCATCTATCAAGATTGATCGACGTTTGTTGAGTTGTTTTGAAAACATTGACAAATGTTAAAAAATAATTTAAAATATACTACTTGCATTGTGATTTCTTGATTGTATTTAAATATTGATCATCTAGTTCAAGATTTCATCTTAATACTTTAATGTGTAAAAGTTAATTAGAGACTTATCTGAGAAATTAAATGTCAGTATTATTGAAAAAAATCTCTGAACTTTCGATTGTAATTTTTTTGACAAAGAATAATATATTTTTATCTCAAATATATTCAAATAATTTGACAAAGTCAATATTATGCACAATTATATCTCACTTAACATAATCTGATGAATCTTTCTAAAAGAGAGATAATCGATTCAATATCAGTGCAACGATACATTATAAATACGCATTTGGAAATACAATGCTAAAAAATATTTTAAAAAAAGATACTTGTCAGTAGGTACGATATATTTCGAGTCGCAAACGATATTTGTCTTCGATGAAGAATAGATTTTCGAGTACGTTTGACTTTGGAGTATGAGAAACTGGCGAAGCCATAATGTACGCGGTTTAATGTATACCCAGAGGGTCCGTAATCTGTCAACGGTGCAAAGGATAGGCGTCACAATGGTCACTCGCGTAATCCATAATAATCGTCGATTAACGCTCGCCAACGCAGTCTCGTAAGCACGTTTTACGCTTTTTACTCGCCACGCGGGCGGCATATTTCCTGCAACGAGTTAAACATGAAAGGAACACAGCCGGGAGCGTTTACAACTATGGGGCAATTGGTTCCCAAGAGGTTTTCGCAAGGATCCATTTGTAAATCATTTTCTCCACGTTAACGTTGGTATCGTATCCGGACGATACGGACCGAAGAAAAATCATTATTTTCACGAATGTTAACTCTTTTTATTACGACATAGAATTTTCATTGACTTGTAATATAATTTTCTCGTAAGTTAAATTAAAATTAAATTAAAGTTAAATTAAAATTAAAATTAAAATTAAATTAAATACATATTCTCTTACACTGACGTTCTGATAAAGTTTAACATCTAAAAGATAATGAAAAGGTGTATTTTATTATGCCAAGATCAATTTAAGATATGAAATATTATACATGAAGTTCTGCAAATGCTATAGCAGACTTTAATTTTATGTGTGAGTGGCTACAAATATTATCTCTGGTTATTAACTTTAATAATTACTAGTGAAGGAAAACCTAAAATAATCAGCCTTGTTTGGAAAGCAATTCTAATCTCCTTTTATGTTTGCGACAGTTATGGTTTCTTCAGATCGCTTCGATATTCTCTCTCTCTCTCTCTCTATTCTACTATTATGTTCATCTGTTGAAGATAGAATTTTTAAACACGTATAAAGTTGTTCGATGGGAAACTATTAGAAAGTCGAACACCGCGAAAAATCATTATATTAAGCAAAAGCGTATTACATATTATACAATCTCCGGTCTTGTTACAGAAGTATTTTACGCTTGTTTCGCGGAGAGAAATTATTACATGCCTCTACGCTTAATAATATAAAATTTCCTGTTTTCCCCCTTAAAAAATCATCGAATATATTACATCCTCCGATTTTCCCTGAATTATTTATATTTTAACAGAGATGATTCACGAATCGTTCACGTCTCTCTCTGCAAGTTTTAAAGCTATACCCCTAATTATTGTTCCCTTCAATTTCTCTCTCTTCCTCTCCTTGTAATCAAACAGTTGACATTAAATTGCGAAAGTCTGTAATTGAAAAAAAAAGTGCGAGACGAAGATCTGAGATACGCATGCTTGTCTGTGTCTAAAGCGATCTCTCGATATCCTCTCGACATCCCGCTTCATTATACGTCGAAATTCTTATTCCGAGATTTCGAAGACAATTTACAACAAATCTAATTAAATAAAATATCGAATCATCTTAAAAAAAAAAAATAAATAAATAAAAATCCGACAATCACAAGCTCATTCACCTATCTCACTTATCTTAACTATCCCACTTGTCTCAGAGTCTTTCAGGGTCAAGCATCACGAAGCAGCGTCGCGACGCCACCCTCCTCGTGAACCACCGTTGCGAGTCGAGGAGGTCGGGTCGCGGGTTGCTCCGGTCGCCTCTGAACTGATCTCTCCCACAGGAGGAGGAAAGAAGGGAAGAAAGGAGGAAGGGGAGAGGGCGACGGGGTGCTCCGGGGCGGAAACATAGCAGCGTTGCCTATTTTCGTACGCGGAGTGTTCGCCGGTCGCGAATGAAACGCGGCGAACGAACGAACGAGCGAGCTCTTTGAAAGTGAAAGGAGGTTGAATCGCTCTTGCCCGTCCACTTCTGCCTGCGCCGAGCATAGCCCTGTCCCCCTTCTTGCCCCCGACCTCGCGTACCACCGCAAAAGCGTATAAAACCCCGCTCCTCTACCCGCTCCACATTGCCGCCTCCGCCACCCTGAATATCTCTCTCATTCTCTCTTTAGCTCCTTCTCCCGCCGCCGTTTCCTCTCCGATGTTCGGCTCCACGATACACTATCGATACTCGACTGCGTGGAGTCAAGCGCGCAATCGTAGCCATACCATCATCCTGTGGCTCCGCGATTTTATTTCGGCCGACCGGGCGAAGGCGCGCTCCTTCAGCCTATGTGTATGTATATATACGTTCAGCTGTCGCTGCTCCTTTTCGCGGTTCTTTCTTCCTCTCTTTCACGGATGATGACGGTTTTGTGACGAGAACCCGGGTCTTCGTGACGTGGACCAGACGCGACACGGATCTACGTACTCGACCCTTGAATTAATCCTCTCTTTCGTCTAGAGAAGAAAGATTCGTAGACTATTACACGTTGCATGATCTCGTAATAAAGTTCTCTTATAGACTCATAATCTTGCAGATATTATTATATTATCTGCATCTAAAAGCTATACTATTGAAAATGTAGTTAGTATTATAATCAACCTATACGTTACATATTATTATTACTGTTTAGTAAAATTATAATGCAATTTTGATGTAGTTCTTAACTGATGATTAAGAAGTGATTAATTGAATCGAAAAGTTGAGGTAGAGAAAGAGAGATCTATCTACCATCGGGAAAAAGAATATTAAAGTTGCAAATATCATTTGCCTTTATCTAGACTCATTTAGGAGAAGACGTGGAAGTGTTATTTATTTCATACTAATAAATTCCTCCGTTGTTCTTGTTACGAACAACATTCTTAATTATTAAATTGCTTCGTCGTTAATTTCACAAGACTACGATCATGCGATACAAGCAAGTTTAAATTGCTTGCCAAGATTAAATTATTTATCATTTAATGAAACAGACTTGAATAACGTCAACGAATCATAATAATAATGCGCAAGAGGACTAACAAAATTTCGCTCGTAATCATCATTTAGCATTGTCCCGATGACGCGATTGTCATATTCATACTCGGTATCGCAATGTTTCTTTACGCTGTTTACTTTCGAATGTTTATACACTTTCGAAATAACCCAATTCACGGGTCGTATTGGCAAGGCAGTGTGCCTGTGCACATACACGCGTGCCTTAGCACGCGGATCACGCTGGCGCACGTGCGTTCTTGTTTCCCTTTCAACCTTCTGCAATGTTCTCGCTTTCAAGCATGGCGGTCATGAAAGCCACCGTAAATATCGTAAAAGCACAAAATGTGTATGTCGTATTTCTCTTTGGACCTCATATGGACCGAAGATAGAGCTCACATGTTATGAAAGTTTCAACAATCGATTCCGAAAGTTTGTTCAAATCTGTCAAAACAGAGTTTGAAAATTCTTTGTACGAAAAAAACTTTATTGCAAATACACTTTCGCTATCTATAAAACGATTTGTCAAATCTGTGATTGCATTAAAATCTGTGATTAGATTTGTAAATCAATAAATCAGAACGACAGATTTTTTTACATGACAATTTAAGATATCAATTTTTTTAATTTTTATATTACAGAAATATTTATAATTTAATTTCGTTGACGTTATTCAAGTCTGTTTCATTAAATGATAAATAATTTAATCTTGGCAAGCAATTTAAACTTGCTTGTATCGCATGATTGTACTCTTGTGAAATTAACGACAAAGCAATAATTAATAATGTTGCTCGTAACAAGAACAACGGAGGAATTTATTAATATAAATAGCACTTTTTCACATCTTCTCCTAAATGGGTCTAGATAAAAGCAAATGATATATTTCTTACTTTCTCTTTCTCTCTCTCAACTTTTTGTTTAAATCACTTCGTAATCATTGGTTAACAACAAACTTACATCAAAATTGCAAAATTTTATAATTTTACTATTTTATTATTTTCCACGAAATATGAATGTGCTTGAAAGGCAATAATCTATAACAAGTCTACTCTGTCGTCCTCCCTTGTGTACTATCAATTTGATTGCACATTTAATGGAAAGTATTAAAAATATTGCACCGGATTGAATACTTTGTTGCAACAGAGATAAGCAAACTGACAGACGTTATGCGGGCGTGAAACGGAGAAGAGAGACCAAGTAATTTCAACAGGGCCGCAAAATGATAATGTTTAAGTTTCAGTCTTTACATTTACTTCATCACAGAAACATCCAAGAAAATTTGCGCGATCAAAAAATGAATTAATTTCAATTAACGTTTCTTTATTGCTTCGTCTGGGAGCCATGGCCCCGTTTTGCTCTTCCCCCTTTCCCTCCCCAAGCTATGCCATTGTTCAAAGGATTAAAAGCGCGACGCAGCAATCGGGATTCAACGACGACGATTCCCAGCATATTCGCCGCTCGGTGGCCACCAAGTGGATAGTAACGATTCGCGTGGGCAGCTGATCCCTACATATATATTGATACGCGGCGCGATTTGATCGTCGAATATGCACGCCAAATCGTGACACTGATGGAATTTATATCCGAATTGCCGATCGTCGGGGCGTACGCGAACTGCCGGGACCAACGAACGCGACGTTCCTCTACAATACGACGGGGTCCAGATACTGGTCCGAATATCCCCGGAAGTTTCGGACGCGCAAAATTGCGATTTTACATGTCATTTATTTTTTTTTTTCTTCTTACACATGTCAAATAAATTTCTGCAACAGCTGCGAAGCGAAGAGAGAAACTGCCCGCTCCGAAAACTCGCCAAGATTCTATTCAGGGTAGCCATTAGACTTTCTCTCTCTTTCTCTTTTTTCGCATATTTTATCAAAATCGAGTAGAATATGTATGAAAATATTGATCATTTTTACGCGAGATTAGCGATAAAAAAATTGACGATCTCAAAAATATTTTAAGCAAATCTCAGCTTAATAAAAATTTTATTTGCCGGGTAAACGGTGAGATATTTAACGCGAATGTAAATAAAATAATCGTAAAATATAATGCTGTCTTCATAAAACGTTCATTAAATTAAATCTAAATCCGTTAAACTTTTTTTTACATTCATGCACATGTATTATCAATCGCGACTGACAAATTTGCAATTAATACTTTTTAATTTCTTCAACACTTTTACAGTACTTTCAAAATCCCTAATGATTGATATTTAATTACCGTAAATGTATCATTGTATGATAGAGAGAGATATAATCTCACTTTATAAAGTTATTAAAATTTTACACGTAGGTATATAACATGAAATGTGTTTTATAAGTTAACTGTATGTACACAGAGAGAATTTTCTCTTAGAATTTACCCTGAAAATCATGGTAATCGTGGGACAATACGGTATGGAAAGAATTTTGAATTTCTCTAATTAATATTTATCATAATAAAAAATATTAATAAATATATATCACAATAAAATATGAAATATGTTTGATTAATTTTACTATATGGTATAAACTATATAGTAAAATTAATCAAACAAATTTTATAAACATATATTATTATTTTTTATTGTAATAAATATTAATCAGAGAAATTCTCATAAAATTATAAGAGAAAATTCTCTCTGTATAACATTTGTTTAATGTAATTAATTATATGAACCCTTATATTTTCCAAGCGTGTATTTTATGAAGGGCCACATAATACCTAAGTTCTTTACGCAATTAAATGAAAATTATCACAGCACATTATGTGAGATATATCTTTTGCGAGACACTGTAAAAACATCTAAGTTGACTAATGATACGAATGATTTAAAATGATAACGCGAATAATTTAAGATTAATATCATGCAATATTAATATTAGTACACTAATATCATTACAAATATGAAAAAAAAAAAAAAAAAAAAAAAAAAAAAAAAAAAAAAACTGGAATTGTAGTCACGCGAAGTTGATGTGAGAGACAAATCAAAGAAGACGCATTTCTATTGATCCTCGATCATTAGAGAAACGGCGCACGCGATTCTCGTTCATTACGCAACTTTACAATGCACGCTTACCGGAAAAGTTTCATTTTCGCGGAATTATTAGCCGACTAGTCGTATCTTCTCTCTCGTATGTATTGAAAAATTCACGTATTCAAAGAGTCTGCAAATATTTTAAATCATTTACCGATCATTCAAAAACATAATTCTTTTCATATCTACACAAAAATTAAAATTTTTCTTTGTTTACAAAACGAAAGTTACATATGATACAACGAGAAAATAATTATAAACTGACAAAGAACAATAAATGATAAAAATTATTTCATCAACGCAAGTGAGATGGATTTTGCTTAATGAAATGATTAGAATAATCTGATATAAAATCCTCTAGATTCTAGATTCTTTGGAAACAATAATTCACCGACGTTGTGTATCTTATATAAATACCCATAGATATTTATATATATATTAAAGAGAAAGAGAGACCGCGAAATGATCCTGAACTCATATACGCATCGAAGAAAGAATGGATTTTTAAACTGGAGCGCAATAATGCACAGTAAAACTATCTTGTTACCGGCATTCGCTCTATTCGCTTCATCTCTGTCGCTCTATTTACGTATACGTAACAGATAACATCGGTGACAGAATATCGCCGACTATTTACGTCGTTCATTCAGGTATTTGTTTGCGTCAAACGCGCTCGCGCACGCGAGCCTTTCGAAGAATGCAATCTATATCCGGTTTGCGGTTCACATTGATAAGAGCGATTCTCGGAGCGCCGAATCTCCGACAAGAGAGTACGCGAGTACGCGAGTACGCGCGTGCGTCTGCATCGGGAAGAAAGGGAAACCCACTTTGTCGCAAATCTGGTCCACGGGGCCCAACGTTGTGACGTCAGATTCTCCCCGTCAGAAATTAACGAGCGACCATGTGACTACGTTCGCCCACGGTCGGGCCAATCGCGCGGCTCTGGGATCCCTCCGAGAGTGACACGACATACTCGGCGACACGATGTTAGCGAAGCGCGTATTGCGAAAGAGCGCGAAAAAAAAAAAAAAAAAAGAGACACGCTCCGGCGTCGGAAATACACACACTGCGCGAACAAAGAGGACGGCAGAGAGCGAACAAGTGCGTTTATGGATATTTTTTCAGGATTTCTATTATAAAATCGATAAATATCTCGATAAAGATGCCAATTAACAATCGCACACGAAAAGTCGCAAGAATCCTTACGTAAATTAAAATTGAAAAATATAATAAATAAGAACATATCGAAATGGATGTATAGAAAAAACGTAATAAAATTCTAAATCTCTCATTTCGCGTCAATAAAGTTAAAGGTTAAATTAGGGAAATGAGAGTCAATAAACTCAAAGTCTAAATGCCTATATCCGCGCTGTATTCCACTCGTTTGTTATTCGCCATCGCGACGCTCCCCGATAACGTATGCGCACCTGCCTAACAGCAGGCGTTTCTTCAATTAATGATACGCTAATATGCGACGGACTATTATCGCGGCGAAATAATGCTTACGTAATATACGACAGGGGGACCGGCCCTCCGTGCATTCGATGCGAATTCGCATCGCGTGAATAGCATTCGCGTGTGTGCACGCGTGCGCGCAAGCCGAGAAAGAAGTAAAAGCTTCGGAGAAAAGAAGACGATGAGACTTGGCTCAACGAGGGTATTACACAATCTCCCGTCCCCCTCAATCTAACCTTTCTCTCCCACCAGGTATACAGCTACAGGTATACCAGGTAGGAGTCGAACACAAGCGGTGGTTAAGACGGATGGACAGACGGACGAATGAACGGATGGATGGATGGATGGATGGATGGATGAACGGGCGGGCAGACGGGTACACAAGTACACACAGCAGGCACACATAGGTACCGCGACTTGCGACATAATACAATAATTATGAAATTTGTGAGTTTCTAAATAAAGGCGCATACCGCACACGATTTCCGTTATCCCGTAGTGCACGTTAATAAATCTCTCGGGATGACCGCAGCTGCAGTATACGTTCTAGTTTCCGAGGACGTGTCCCCTTTTCTCAAATCTTCACGGACGCCCACCGCAAAAGCTTGCGAAATTTGTCCTACTTTTTTCATAATTTTGTATTCATAATATGCGCGAAGTTAAAAGTTGAACGTTTCTCATCGCGTTTATCGTTCTTCTTTATTTCTTTTCTGTAGGTAATCGCGCGTGCAAACATACGTAATTCTCTCGTTACCTCATGATTTTATTGAACTCCGACCTGAATCGCTAAACAAATTCGTATATATTCTCACTTCTGTTATTGTCATCAATCTCAATCCCTAATAAAATTATCGACATCCATTTTTTAAGGTTTAATAAGCGTATACTACAAAATTGTAAATGGCAATAATATATTTTATCATTGACAGATGTTCCTATTCCTAAATTTAGCATTTAAGATTATTTAGGAGAAGCAAATGACATCAAGAAGAGAAGAATGAAAAGTTTGCCTATTTCACTTGACGTTTGTTGTCTGATGAAGAAATTAATTTTTCTTACTGTTTATTATTTTGCGTAGAATAAATAACTACAATAATGAAGTTAGCGTACAGCTCTAATATCTCACAATTTAACTTAAACATTTTTTCATGATGATTTTATAATGAATATTAATTTAATATTCATTAGTATTCATATCTTAAATTTTATCAAAACGAGATATAAAAAAGAATGAATCTTTTCAACATAAAATATATCTTCGAGCACTTCTATTAATTAATAATTCAAAAATATTAAACAGAGATGAGTATATATATCAGGATACATAGTAAGATTTGGCGTGACACGAGGATCGAAAATATTCAATAAACTGATAAAAAAAAGTGGCTGTATAGCCTCTTGGTCAGGGAAGCTCAACTCCGTCAAAAATTCAGGATCACGTTTGACAAATCAAAGAAATGACCGATCGCGAAATATTCGCGAACAACCGTCGTCGTTATTAAAGCGACCTTGAACGTGAATGCACGTTGTACGACCTTGAAACACAGAAATATAGAAGATATTCGCGAGTTTGATATGATGAAAAAGAACCGTTTTTGTGTTCACCGAACTGGTTTCGATGCGCCGCGAGCAACCGATCGTTTCGTCGCCAAGTGCGAGATTCGCGCGATTATAAATAAAAGGCCGGTGCACCTAATATTCCATTTAATATGCGAAATTAACGACGATGACAATTTTTCGCATTTTGTTCCGAATATACGCAACGTCGACGATGTGGCAAACTCGCCCCTTCAACCCTCGACGTACTTATATTAACATTCATTAAGGCTCGCCGCTCTTCCAAAGAACCCTACATACAAATTACCGTACCTCCGCGAAAAAAAAAATTAATAGAGTGCACGTAATTTAGTCCGGGTACTCAAAAATTGTATCGTTAGACGAAAAATTGCACAAATAAGCCCGACTTTAACATTTCAGTTGAAAAATGACAAAATTTTTTTTCAAATTATTTTGACTCTCATTGTGATGCTTTTGTAAATATTTCGAAGTAAAATACATTTTCGCTTTTGGAAATAATAAAATGAAGTAATTTTTACCTATAGAGAATACCCTACTCACTATATAATAGAAAATTCGAATAGTATACGTATAATAATAGAGGTAATAAATCTTTTTAACAAAAACTACATTTAGAACCGTAATTTTTAACCGTAAAAAACTTTTGCAAATATAGTTCATAGATATAAGTTACCAAAATTTATTATCTTTAAATTTTATTGTAACAAAATGTTTTGTAAAATGACTTGATGTGGATTTTCTCCAAGTGTTCTCTAAGTTTTCTGTGTCTTTACTCTTGCTCGATTTCTTTCGCAGGAATACAAATGCGCTTGTAGGTTCCTGATTTTATTCAGTTTCGTTGTCGGTGAAAATATATTTCGGCTGTTTAAAAGAAACTGACCGTTATATGGCCGAAAGGCTTTCACCCATAGGCATTACATATACATAAGAAAGCGTGTTCTATCTCAAATTTCTAGATTCTAGTTGCGCAATGCAGACCAGGAGAGGCGAGCGATTATAGACTCAGACACTAATAAAACGCTATAAGATAAATTTGCCTTTGTCCGAAGTAGAAATTCGGTAGGCACGATATAGGTCTTTTCCCTATTTCAAGCGATGAAGTTAATATATCGAGAAACAAGAGCGATGTAAAAGCGAAACTTGTACATTAATAATAAAAATTGACATTTATTATTTATCGTATTTCGAGCGATATACATCACGCAAGTTTGTCGACATTTTATGCAGAATATTGCATACATTCTAATTTCGAATGATCGAATCATTTACATACCTTGCATATATAAGTATTTTAAAATAGAGATCATAACAAAAAATCTAAAAGCTTCTTTCCAATTTATAATTGAGAAAAATAATTTTGTAACTCGTTATTTCTCTCGATATTTTAATTTCGACAAACAAAGCTTTTTTTGAAAGTTAAATATTGTATCGAGCACTAGAGATAATATTTTTATATGTACTTTAGCTCGTTTTATGATGCGTTTAAAATCATAAAAAAAAATTTTGTTTTGTAAAAATCTTGTTTTTATCGCCAATATAGCTTCCGCGATATGACATAGCAAATATCGAACTTGGTAATTTCAACTTGGGAATTTGAATATCAGCAAGAAGAAAAACAACTACGCGAAAATTACACTTGCTCGCTAGAAGTCTTCCAAGTTTGATTAAAATGGAGGACAAATATTCTTCACAAAGTGCTGCTTACGATCTCGTAACACTTTCGATTCAGAGAACCGTGAACCGACCCGAAAATATCTTTTTAATTCAAGTACCTTACCGTCGTGAACCGACTAAAGAAGTGAAAAAGTTCCCATGGACGCGCAGAGCCTAAGGAAGTTTCGCCTGCCTCCTCTATATATAGACACGTTTGTACGAAGCGAGCCGGGGAATAAAATTGCTGCCACCGAGCGGAATCCGCGACATATTCCCGACCGCGTCTCTCGACATGCACGTGCATTCGGTACTCGACTACGGGGACCCTCTTGCACGCGACACAGCCAATCGTAAACAAAGAACGTCTAGATTCGTGGCGAGGGGTTCTCATCTCTGGTGTTGATGAACCAAGAGTTGTCTTGGCTCTCGAGTCGGAAGATGACTTCTTGCGCTTCGTTTCATCGCGAACGGAAATTACAGTTTTTACCTTTCCACCGATCTTAGGACAAACTCGCCGTGTCTATGTACGTGTACATGCGTTTATTACATTGTGAAAGGATTAACGAGCTTCGCTTCGAACGTGTTGCGCACGTTCGCACGACGGAAGGCGTTCCCGTGGCCGCGAACGACGATCATGAAATACTATCCCGCCTTTAAAATCCCTGATAAAAACGGCATAATTTCTTGACGCACACGCGTGATCCTCTCTTCCGGCATCGGCCACGCCGACGTATATTTATATATAGAGATATAGTTATTATCGTTTTTAAATATCAGTCATTATACCGAAATCACTCCGGCAATAAAGAAAATAGTGGCGATAAACTATACAACGTATACTGCTGATAAAAAAAATGATAGGTGAACTTTAACGAGAGAGAGGGAGAAAATGCTACGTTATTTTTTTGAAAGCAATCGAGCAAGGAAAAGATGCGGGGGCGACTTTTATACTAATTATACTGTTATTATTTCTATCTTGTATGATATTACTCCATTATCTCGCTTTATAACGTTGTGCTATTATAAACGATACTTTATTGCGAAACTCCGATAATTCTATGATAAATAATCCTTCAATTAAAAAAACCAAAAAATTATCAAATGCAACGCTGTCCGAACTTTGTCTTCACTCGCGTATGCCAAAATATGTATATGCCAACGAACAATAGTGTATTTCGCTCACAACGTAGTTACTCAGCCGAATGCGAAATTACGTTTTTGTTTATCGCCGCTATTTGAACGTAATTTTGATAAGGAAAACCTGCCTGCGTAACGTTCTGCCTCGTCGCAGATTAAACTAGTCTTACCTCGATACATAAGTTGTATGAATATATAATATATTGTACACATACGGATATTTTTTGTTCTATAATGTCAGTTTCATCGTAACGTGTAAAACGTTCGTTATGTGCATCCATAATTAAATAGTATATCCCTAAGCGGGAAGAAAGAACAATCGCGAAGAAACGCGTCACACGATGTAAGAAATAAGGCGCAACGTTATCGTTAAGTATTCGCGTGCATATTTCAGAGATTTTTTTTTGGCGCAATCAATGGAGATTATTCATTGTCACGACTCGAGAAATATTCGAATGGCAAGTCAGCAAGGTTCTCTTTCACAAGGAACAAAAATCAACGTGTTTAGACGCAAATATATTATGGTAGCGAACTATTCGGCGAAAAAAAAAAAAAAAAAAAAATAGCTTTATCATCGGTACGAAAATAGATAAGTTCATGTACTTAACCGTCGAGCAAATTGTTCGCACCTGCGAGACTGAAACCTGAGCGTTGGCCACTTTATTGCGCATACGTGCGGCCGTCCATGTAAATTGCGCAAAAGCGCACCGTTTCGCGACGTGTTAAATAATATCGGGAGCAAAGGAATTTCGTTCTCTCTCGTGCCATATTTGAGAACTTTCGACATATATGAAAAAGCTAGCAGTATAGAGCAAAAATTGTGATTATATATATATCTCTCTCAATCAATATATAATATTCATACAAGAGAGACAATTAATAGAGCAACGTCATAAGTGTAATATTCCCAATTAGTAGAAGAATGTTATAAATATTTCATGAATAAAATTCAAAATTGAATGCTTTTATTTAAATAAATAGATAAGACAAAGCTTTATTTAACGCGATTGGAGATAAATGAGATAAGAATACGAGTCAATTAATTCTCTACTACTCTTCGATGACTATAATCAATTACATTTAATAAGTAATAAATTTGATGTTAATGTATAGGGAATCTAACGTATGTAGTATTCAATGTATAAGAAAACATTTAACATATTATAGGTATTAAGACTTTTGTTCTAATATCGAACAGCCTTTGTATAATTTTATTTCAAAGAAGATTAAGAAACCATACTTGGTATGAAGTCACTTTGTATAAAGTTAATTAATTTTTACGAGACTATAATACAAATTATTACTCGTTACTCGATCGTATGGATGTCCTTCAACGCGTACCGGAAATCTTGTCATAAACGCGAATGTCTCGTCCGACGAGTTCATTGCTAGCATGCGAAATGGATTTCAAATCAAATTTATAAAGCCGTAACCACTCGTTTTATACCGAACAAGCCTTATATTCTCGTGTCGTTCACGAGTCGTTAAAAACGACATGTTTGCTGCAGATCTGTGACAGGTGTTATCGCGCGATTACACCACAAGTGTGTTTTGCCGGCTCTTTTCCCGTCTCGTCGCGTTTCTTTCACAGCCGTGACAACTCGGCGTTTTCAATTTGGTCGTGAATTATTCGAGAAAGCAGGCATATGTTGATTTAAAAAACGCAATGATTAATCGAACGTCACATAATAGCAGTAACGTCATAAGTGACATTACTTTCGACGAAAGTGCGTGCGTAGGAATATTTATCAACGCTACGACGAACGACGCGAGGGAAGGAAATTCGGAACGTTGAATATAGTAACAATGACCGCAAACAATAAAAGGGAAAGTCGGACGGTGATTTTTATTTTGCACGCTTTGCACTGCAATATTTCATCGCAGCGTCCAACCGATTATGACGAACATTATCACTTATTGCTCGCGATATTACGAGTCAATTATCGAATTCACGAGCTTATCGATGAGCTCTCTTTTTCGCAAAATCGCATTTCAGCTTAATTATTTTTGGCAACCGTTGATAAAGCACATATAACGAAACAGCATTCTACGCGCATTTTTCGCGCGATTTTCGCCGGCGCGAATTTTTCTTTTACGTTTGTAGACGGTTAGTGCATGTAAGAGACCCTATCCTTTCGTAAACACTCGCAAGCACTCTGGAAACTTTCCGCATTAAGCAATCTTTCCCCCCTATCCTCCACCCCTCGTTTACCGCCGTAAGAACGTCGTGGAAAACGGTGTGCAAAAGCGGCAATTGCGACAGAGGCTGTTTCGAGATTCACTTAATCGTTGGGCCTTGAGGGCCTAGACCCAGTTACTTGAATTGCATTAGACGCTACGACTAAACTGCTGTTTCGCTTTAGCAGCGAGCCTAAACTTCACGTTTTGAAGAATACGACGCTATAAGCGGTACGATGCATCGAAATTGGAGCATCGATCGAACGCATATGTACATCTAATTTAACTTTATTATACGGCATATAGACACATATGACGGATTCCGTACTTTTCCAATTTGTCTCGAATTAGAAGATAATTAGAAAATTATTACTTCAAGTAGTTTAGCAGATTTAATGAATTTAATTATGAAAGAAGAAAGAGATTTTACATAAATACATAAATATATGTATACATGTATATATTTTTATTTATTTATTTATGTGCGAAGAAATATTCTATAAAATCCTTCCTCTGTCTCTCTCATAATTAAATATATATAAGTATAAACTGCCTGCTAATTAAAAAGAAATTGTTGACGTAGGCGTTAAAACGAGGTCGAATATATAAGCACGTGGATAATGACGCGTAATCGTGTTACTAGTGCCAGCCGTGACGTAATTTCGTTTGTCCGGCACGTAGTATAACGACCGCTTCTTCGTTGATTCAAATATCGCGAGCAGGAGGCGCGCACTCGATCGATTCGCGACTATAAGAGATACGCGCCATCGAGCGCGCGTCCCCGAGCTTTAAAACGACGAAAGAGAGCACGCCATCGGTGAAACTCGGTTAATCGCTTCCACGGTGTATATGTATATGTGTGTACATAATAAGGTTAAATTTGTACGGGCGTGTGGCGCGGAAACGACAACGTTGACGACGAAAGACGACGAGGACGACTCTGAACGCACGCGTCTGCGCGCGCGCGTGAACGGCTCTTGAAACGTGCCGTTTAGCGGCGCGAGCACGTGCGGAGAGATATTCCATATAAGAGAGATAACATAAAACTCTTGATATAATATAACGCCGATGACATACACATCGGATCGCGGATCGGTGGGAAAACGCAGCTCGCGCGGTGAAAGTAAAAGGCGAAATTATTAAAATGACGCGATGCGGTCGATAAATTACGCGCGATTATGTACGCGTCGCGGAATTGGATATTCGCGTGCTCTTTTCTTCTTCCTTGATAACAAAAAAAAATTTGCGTTTAAATGCTCCGCGTAGAAATTATGCAGACATGTAACAAAAATGTGGACCGCTACGCTACTTCAGCAACGTTTCTCTACTTGTCGAAATGAGGAAAAAAGATAATATAAATATATATGTCCAAAAATGATTTTTTAATTGGTCCCCCCTTCGTCCAGAAGGACTGTTTAAGGACGAGTTTTAGAAAATGATTTTCATTTGAGAATTAATTATTTTGAGATATAAAAATCATTTTTCACTGTTTTGCATTATTAGAAATAAAATAATATGTTTTGTAATTATGTCAAGTTTCAAACATGACTCTGTAACGTGAAAACGCATTTTTGGACACATATTTATATATATGTTTTTGTTCATTTCGATGAGTAGAATATGCTTCTGAAATAGCGACCTACTTTTTTATTACATCCAGCTGTATACTTCATACGGCATAGATATATGTACATATATGCATAGATATTTAATGTCCGCGTACGTATATGTAAATTTAAAGATAACACTCTCGTTTTAAACGAAGTTTTCCGTTTTGCAAAGATCAGTATGCATTAATATGAGCTTATTATCAATTATATGCAAAATATATTAACTAAATGTTGCGCTATCATCGCGACCCAGACGATAACCATTATCGTATAATTTACTTATCGGACCTAATGTCACCGTTCTAAAACGTATATGTATATTTTTACCACATTTGCTATGTGAATAAAAAATGAAAGTTGTAGAGAAATTGTAATAATATTTTTGTTGTGACGTAACTATGCAATGATTAGCATTCTTAAACTGTGCGTATACGTACGTAAAATATTACTCTTTTTATCATATTATAAATACCCGTAGATAAAAAAAATCTTCTCGTGAAATGTGTTTTTTGCAATTTAATTACAAATCTAGTCGCTCAGATTCAATGAATTATTCAATTTTAACAAACTTGTTTATATTTAAATGCCCAACAATATTATATGATAAAATATATTGTATTATTTATACTACAAGTTAACTTGGATATTTTCAAGTTATACATCCTTTTTAAATTTTAATTATTCTTTAACGTTAATGATATTATTTTTCTCACACTCGTGTGTATTTCTGATTCTGATTACATTATGTATCCTTCGGAGATTATCTCGCAAATTACGTTGTGATAGTGTCAAACGACGCTTATTACTAGCGTTATTGAAAATGCAAAATAGTAAGTGCAGTTGTATACAATATATAATAATTGGCTTTGTAAGAGAAGAAGTACTTTAATTTTAAAATGCTGTTATTTATTTTCTTTTTGTTATTCCCTAATCTGTATAGAATAATCTTGTGATGTATTCTTGAGAGATTGTATAGAATTTTTCTCCAATTTACTTGAAATTGTTCCTTTAACATTTTATCGCCGTTTTTCTTATCATTTTGCATTTCCGACGTAGGCGTGAATATCTACCGAGCGAACGAACGATCAACGAATGCAAATTTTAAGTCGTTAAATCGGAAGATGCTTACGCCATAAGTGAATGCAAACAAAACGTCTGTTTTAACGTTCGATTCACGTTCAAGTCGCATTCGCTCGCTAAGACGAAGATGTAAAGAAAGTTTCGAATAAACATGTTTCTCTCTTTTTTTCGCTGTTCGTTCGTTCTCTCATGTATCTATCTAGAGTACGTCTAAGTTTTATAATATTTCTGAAAAAGACACTCACCCTCGAGCTTCATGCCGACCTCGAGGCACTTTTGAAACCGGCAGAAGGGACATCGTTTCCGCTGCGTCTTGTCGATGTGGCAGGATCTCTCGGCGACGCAGGTGTATACCTTCTTGTTCTGGACGGTGCGCTTGAAGAAGCCCTTGCAGGACTCGCACGTGAGTAAACCGTAGTGATAGCCCGACACCTTGTCGCCGCAGACCGGGCACAGTTCCTCGATGATGATGTCCTTGGTATCCGGGAAGTCGGACGGGCACGGGATCGAGCCGGTCACGACGCCGACCTGGCCTAGTCCAGGATGGCATAGGGTACCACCGGTAGGAACCGCACCGGCGGCGACATTGCCGCTTCCCGCGGCGGCGACGCCAGGTCCTCCTCCGCCGCCTCCTCCGCCGCCGCCGCCTCCACCACCTCCGCTGATCCCAACGTTAGCCGTGCCTGGACCACCGCCACCGGACGCGCCAGTGGACGCGCCGCTGCCGTTGCCGGCGCCGCCAGTGTAACCTCCACCTCCGTTACCTTCCAGACCGGTGGATGTGCCGCCGCAGGCGCCGTTGCCGCTTCCGGCTCCTGTTGGCGGGAACAGACACGTGTACACCTTCTTGTCGGAGCAAATCTCAAACGCCGAGGACGCGCCGCAGCCGCCGTTACCGCTGCCTCCACCTCTGCCGCCGCCATTGCCACCGCCACCGCCGCCGCCGCCACCACCGCCACCGCCACCCCCCGTAGGGGAGAAAAGACACGAGTAGATCTTTTTGTTACACGGCGAACTGTTGCGCTTGAAGAAACCCTTACAGTTCTCGCACGTAAGCAGGCCGTACTGATAATTGGATATGTCCTTGTGGCCGCACATGGGGCACCGGTTATCCTCGGCAATCTCGTAGAAATTGGACTCGAAGTTGGACATGCTGCCGCCGCCTTGCGACTGTCCCGCCTGGCCATGTGCGGACATTTGTTGCTGCTGCTGCTGCGACTGAGTCTGTTGCGGCTGTTGCTGATGGCACATGGGCGACGGCGAGCTCTGCGCGCAATTACCGTAAGGCGACGAGCCGTAATGCGGCTGCGGTGGTTGCTGCGGAGGCTGCTGTCCGGCGGCCTGCGGACTGCCCTGCGGACTCAGGTGGAACGGCGACATGCTTAGGGATATCAGGCCCGAATGTTGCTCCATCTCCAATAACATATCACCACCCTTGCGCGAGAAGCACCGCACGCCGGACGGACGTGCACGTGTGTCGGCACATATATAAAGAAGCTATCAGAGCCTTGTCACTCTTCCTTTCTCTCTTTCTTTCTCGGACGCGGCCGTCTATTCGTTCGCTTTACGAATTTTCTTCGTCGAAATTTTGGTCTTTCTTTGCCGGCTAGCACGATGTACAATTTTTTTCGCACGATTGATTACTTCAGGAATATTGATTATAATAAATTATATAGACATTTCTATATATGTATTCCCCGTTCGGGTTCGTCACGTTCGCAAGAGACATTGATCGCAAGAGCGAGATCTCCGGTGAGAGAATTGATAACGACGCGTCAATTGTTTAACGTTCTCGAAACGCGACCTGGCGCACCCGTTGACGTCGCCATCAATGATGACGATGACGACGACGACGACGACGACGACGACGACGATGACAACAAATCGGCACAATCGGGATAAAGAGGGAGCGAAACTACAGGGAGCTCCGCGTGCACGGAAGGAGAGAAAAACAACACACACTCGACTCCGGTTTGCCCGTGGCACGTAAAATATTTATCGATCACCAGAGTCACCCTTTCTCTCTCTATCTCTCTCTATTTCTTTCTCTCTCACGGATTACACAGATTTATCGAGGAAAATCATCGTACACCACCAAACGTATAAGCGTATACGCGGGTATACGAATCTCGTTTGTGAGACTTATAGATAATGCTACGTCCGAAACATGGTAGTGATATAATTGTTGATATTCGCGCGCGAAAAACATTCGACACTGTCGAAAACAGAATAATGAAAACAACACACTCCGAGCCGCACTGTAATCCAATTCTTATCGCCTCGAGCACAATGTATACAGATGAGATCGTGTTTTAACAGTAATACGTCCGATCCACGAGACAGATCACACGCGACGAGGAGACGACGACGAGAATCTGTATCGATGTCAACGATTGTCAACAGTGTGACGCGTTACGTTCTCGATCCGGATTGTACACAAAGCCGCACTACTGACATGTCGGCGAGAGAATAAATAAAGCACTGCGATTCTCAATCAACCAACGTACCGGCACAACACAAAAAGGAAGGAGCGAGGTGGATACAACGCGCGCGACGAATCGGAGCTCGACACCGCACGACTTGACAGTTCGCCTATCTGCGTACGACTAGTCGTCTTCTCGGCTCGTTGCCTTCCCGAAGGGCCCGCTCTCCCCTCCTCCGTTACCCTATCGTCGGCTCATGGAGGTAGGTAGGTAGGTAGATAGGTGTAGGTAGGTAGATAGGTAGGTAGGTAGGTAGGTAGGTAGGTAGGTAGGTAGGTAGAGACCGCCGGGGAGGCCGCCTTTACGGGACACGGCATACGTGACGTATCACCGCGAGCGCGCGGCGGTAACAACGTCGTCAACGACGATGACGATCCCGCGTCCCAGGGTGTACATCGAATCGTCGTTGCAAACGACTACGATGATGACTGTATCGACTTCGCGCACGCACTCCCGTTTCGAGATAAGGCGCGTCACGATGCTGCTGATCGCACGTTGCTGACAGACGCAGACAGGGCGCGTTTTCGAATAAAAAGCGGAGCGACCCGAATTTCTCGTACGCGACGATGACAGGAAACGACGTTTTGCGATTGACGTATGACGATGATGACGACGATTGTGACGATCACGACAACGACGAAGACTGGAAAATTGGGCGAAACCGAATGCACGGAGAGAGAACGATGCCGAGGCGCGCACTACTGTCAGGCTCCTTCGGCGTTTCGGTGGGTATAGAGAGAAGGCGCGCGTATCCCTTTACCGACGACAACGAGAGGCGAGAAAGAGTGAGATGGAGATGACGAGGGGGGAAGAGAGACGAGAGGGAGAAAAAGAGAGAGAACGCGCGCACCGAGTATAACCAACACAGCGCACGGCATAAGTGAAAGTGATTCAGCAGCGCATGCCACCGCGCGCGGCCAGGTACCCGACGCGGAGTGGAGGTGCCTGAGAGAGGTCTACACGGGCGAGAGGGAGGAAGCGGGAGGGTCGAGTAGCACGCGGTCGCGGCGGAGAGCAGGCGGACGGACGGACGGACGGATTGCTGCCGCTGGTATTGCCGCGGTCGAAGATACCAAGGTGGGGGATGGGTAGGGGAGAGAGGCGAGAAGGAGGTTGCGCGACTGATGGCGGGGATGACCTACTTTTGCGGAACCAGGTCTATGTCGGCCGGAGAAATATTGTCCGCGAGCATGCAAGACCCCGCGCGCGTCGTCCTCGTCGTCGTCTTGGTCTTCATCTTCGTCTTCATCATCGTCTTCGTCGTCGTCCCGTTGTTACTTCCCGCCGTTTAGAATTTCGGAGCCAAATTTTCGGGCGAGAGCAAAGAGGAGGACCTCATTCGCAGTCAGCAACCGAGAAAGCGACCGGTCCTGCGAGTGACGTAAGACGCATTCCGCGAATGTATCGGGTAGAGGATTCGAGAAACTTTTTTTTTTCGGCACTCCGCACTCAGCGCGCGTAGACGGGCCGAAGAGAGCCTGCGAAAAAAGGCGACAAAGTCGGAGTCGCGCGCGTCAGAGAAGCGACTCTTGCTTTCAAAGATGAACAAGAAAGAGAGAGGATACCCCGATATCAGATGGAGGCAATATCGTCACAGGTAGAAGCGCGGCGTGGCGCGGCCAAGTGTCGCGGCACCGGGCCACGTACAGACGCGCGGCTGGGTCAACAGCAACGCCGTTGGCACTCCTCGGCATCAGCGGCACCAGCGTGTATGTATGTCTAAGCGCAGCGGTAGATGTGCGACGCGGTAAGCGCTCGGTGGGGAGACCTACTGACCTAGTTCGTTGAGAACATGACGCAGCCGCGCGACTCACTCCCTCTCATCGTGTACACCTCCCTTCGTCTCGGTTCCTCTGCATCACTCTCTCCCTCTCTCTCTCGTTCCTCCATCTATATACACGTCCTCCTCTCGCAGATCCTGTCCTTATTCTCCACACCGTTTCGTCTTTCTTTCGCCTTCTTCCTCCTCGTTAGGCCTTCTCTACTCGCGTACTCTACCGCGTGAAAAGACGCGATACCTCTTTCTCTCTGTCTCCCTCCGGTCGTCTCCCTTCTCACACCCTCGCTCACTCACTCTCACTTACTCTCTCCCTCGCACGCTTTTTCACCCCCCTTCTATCCCGACCCCTTGTTTCCCCCTTTTCTCCCCAGCCATCCGCTTCTCCGACTCATTTATTCACTCGCTGACTCTCGTGCTCTTTCTCGTACAAGAGTGACCGAGCGAACGTTCCTGCCGTAACAGCACGCGTACACACATGTGTGCACGCATACATTGATGAACGCATGCCGCGCCGAGTATCGCAAGCGTGTTGTCATCGACGTTGTCATCGCGTCGGGTGCACCAAGTTTCGAGATTAAACTCACGTCCCGCGCGTTTATGCTAGAAATTCGATCTAGAAAATTCGCAGGGTGGCCTCGAAAAGTTCCGCGCCCGCGTGATATCCATCAAAGAAAAAAAAAAAGAAAAAGAAAAAAGCACGAGAGAACGTTGTTTTCGGCAGCATCCGAGAAAGCATAGTCCCTACGTCCCTACTAAATAATTACATCGAGAAAAGCAACATCTGGACCAGTTGATCCCGATAGTAGAATAATTTTTTAATAATTGTCGGCGCTTAAAATACTGAAAGAATTTTTTCGGGCCTTCGTTCAAAAGCATAACAACACAATGCAAACTGCGAAAGCGTGTAGAAAGCTTGATAAAGAGTTGCATAGAGCGAAAAGCACAGTGCGAGTCGGGAAAATTGAAAAGCGAGGATATGGATAAAGGATAAAATACACAACCAACGTGGTTGGAACTGTAATGGTTAATTCCAGAAACAGAGCTCGCGCGCCTTGCGAAATACGCATCCGCTCTTCTCTCTCCTCCGTTACTTATAATACGCTCGTCGGGATATACCACGAAGAGAACGACGAGCGTAATATGGATTCGTCAATAAAGGAAGTTACGAAATAAAAAATGCCTCGCTAAATATCGTCCTATTTTATTGTTCTTCGTACAAACTACCAATCGTGAATTGTCATGACAATTTTTATCTCGTTAATTAAGTTAATTGCAATACCATATTTTATAGGACGAATAAGCCTTCGAGTCTTTCATGTCGAAATAAATTCCCGCGAATGACGCGATGACGTGCATTATTTAATTGAATTAATACAAATAAACGTTAATTGCGCGATACTTGATTCACGTAAAGGTATAGAAACTTGACGTACGTAAATTCCGTAAAAACTGTGTGTACGCAATCTGAATGAAGCAGGACGCAAACGAGGGCCGTGACTCAAATCCCGCTGAAAAAAATACAAGCGATCGATTGAACTTCCGCTTCTCATTGTGCGCCGCGCTTCTAAACACCGGTCCTTTGTTCGGACCGGTGCGGATCGGAAGTGAGGTACCTGCCTGCGTGAGCGCGCCGTATCCGAACGAATACATATGTACGTACACGCAAGCACGCACGCACGTTCACGCATATTATTTCTATCGGATAGCGTGTCTACGGGAAAGAGAGGTCCCTCGTCGAGGTGCGCGAGCTGGTGGAATAAGAATTGTCGCGACGCGCGCGCTTGTGAAACGGACGAAAAAGGGTCAAACGAAAGCGAAAAGGGCCGGCGGCGGCACGGAACGCGTTGCTCGAAAGAACGGAAGCAACGAAAGAAAGTGAAAGCCTCCGGCCGCGCGACCCAGAAACTTTCAGAGTGTGTAAAATCGAATCGGCGGCGCCGTACGTACAATTCGGTACAGTCTGTCTGCGTTTCTGACGGGTTCACGACGAAGGATTTTTCCGCCGGAATTTTTTTTCGCGATGCGATGTATTCGCGTTAATTATCGCGTACAATACATATGTATATATGTATATATATATATGCTTTCGGAACGTCGTGGATAATTAATTGCGACACCCTCGCGACGCGAGAATCGGACGAAATCGTTTCACTTTCGAGTGTCGCGTTTTCGCTGCACGATTGCACCGTGTTATGCAACGCCTGCATCCGTATTACGGCACCGGGTGTAATTTTGAGTTGATAAAAATAAAAAAAAAAAGAGAAGAGAGAGAGAAAAAAAAGAAAGAGCGTACAGCGTTCTTTTCGTTATTCATTGTCAGATAAAAATTTCGTCAATTTGCACACAAAGTGTCATACATTCGTCATTACCGCGTTGCGTAACGCGGTCCAATTGCACGCTCCAATTAATGATAATATCGTTTAACGCGCCGCCAACAGAGTCACGTCCAGCACGTGGAGGCTTCCTTCTTCGTCGATGCAACGAATGCGTTATGCAGCGGGTCTACGTCGTCGTTATCGCGAACGATTATTAGCGTGTAGAAGGGAAAATTTATAAACGACCGGCGCGTGAAATAAGTATCATCGGTGCGAGAGTGTAGAGTCGCGAGATACGCGTTTTTTTCTCTATTTTTCGTATATTCCACGTATAGTCGACGTGAGAACACTCGTTCCACGACGGTGGACGCTTGTTAGGCGTCGACGATAACACGACGACGAGTCGCGACAAGGCTTTGGAGCAGTCGCGCCAAGTCCTTTTACCCGTATAGGCTGAAATTATGCGACCATTATCGGTATTACGCTATTTCTGGGTCAATTAGCATCGCGATGATCCTTTAAACGGCCCCGTGGGCGAGTAGATACGCGAGCGAATTCGCGACGACGTCGATTATCGTCGCGATGATGCTCTTTTAGAGCGAGTCCGCGAGGATACTTAAAAAACTATATAACGCACACCTTGAAAACTGTAATAAAAGTCTGAAATTCTTGCCACGAAATAATATGTTCCAATTTGCCGGAACGATCTTGACCTAGTTATCGGTAGTGTAAAATGAAACGTGAGTTCTCTCTCTGGTCTCTTTCTCTCTCCGAGAAAATAGGAAAAGTTTACGTTTATCGCGCGTAGATAGATAATAAATAGATCTCGTGAAAAAAAGTATACGATATCTCTATCGAATAGAAAGATATCATATTTATCTTTCATCGAGAAAAAATGTAAATGTGTAATAGTGATAATCGAATATGCCCAATGTCGTGCGATAGATTCAAATTGTCTTTTCAAAATGAGAAACGTCGAGCTATGCTTTAAAGTAGAGTATTGAAATAATTTACTGCAACGAGACAATGTAAATCACGGTTAAACGAATTGCAAGATGCATAGTAAAAGAAAAAGAACAAAAAAAAAAAAAAGGAGTAAACCAGATTCAGAAACTCAAAGGACTTTGGACTTGTTCTGAATTGATATAATTTAGGTCATGGAAAACATCGCGTAATGTCTAGCACTCATCGGCATATTGGAAAAATACACTGCTGCTAGTTTTTTTTTTTTTTTTTTTTTTCCAAAGATAAAATAATGGATTAATAATCCAATTTGCGACAAAGTTTAAATCGAGGGCATTTTTCCCGCAACGAGTTATTATGTTAAACAATCTACATTCCGAATTAGGCCACCGAGATGATTTACTCGGACTAGAATAATGCAGCTGGACCGATTGTGAGAGATGCATAGAGATGTAATATATGCGTCATTAAAACGAAGGAATGGGAAGGACGATTCCGATAAGAGAGCTTGTTTCTCTTTAATACCGTGATGCGATTATTCTTATAATACAGGTTTGGATCGTAACTTGTAATATTCGTCGCGAGGATTATATGAGCGCGTACTGGTGTGTCTCTTTCTCTCTCTCTTTCTCGCTCATGCTCGCCATCAACAGCGTGTCTCGGTGTGTGAAGTGTGCCAAGGCCTACCCCCACTTTGCAATCTCATTTTCGAAACTAAAAGTAAAATCTAACCGATTGTGTGTGCTGTTACACGTCGTATTATCGTAATGCATATTTCTGTCGCATTGATGGAGAGAAGGCGGGGAAAGGGAGAGAGGAATTCCTTTGTATATCGCTTACGAAAATCCAGATTAACAAAATAAATCGCACGTTTAAAGACCATTTCGATCCAATATTACGAAAATCCGCAAGATAATAAATAAATACCAACACTGACAGAACATTTTTCTTTACTGTTATATTGATTATTTAGTGAATGTGACGTTTCGCATGCTATTCGTATATACAATCGAATGGTCGGGACCCATATTTGTTTAACCCACATTTGCCAAATGTTTCAAATAAAAATGACAATTTTTCACCAATCCAAGCGGCAATAATTAAATGTTTATATGCAGCAAATATTTAGGCAAACTCCCTGCTTGTCAAACTATTCAAATACGCGACGAATAAAATCGATTCGCCAGAGTTTCCGCGAGCATTTCCGAAAAAAGCTTGGATCACGATATGCGTGACCTATTTCCCAAATTCGATCCGCCGTGTCTGTGTTTTTGCAAGAAAGATTTCGCAAAAATCACCGCTCTCTTTATCTCGCTTTCGAAAGCAAGAGGGCGAAAGAGCGATAAAAAAACAGAGATAGAGAGGGGGAGGAGAAAGAGACAGAGAGAGAAAGAAAGAGAGAGTTTCATCCACGAAACGCGAATCGCCGTTTTGCAGGCCAGTTCGCACGTCCTTGACACATTTACCCACTTAGAGTATCGCGAGACCACGTTCTGGTGTACCAGTGATGTATCTATGCGTGCATGTATGTGCGTACCGCGATGCATCGACAGATCTTTGCTGTTGCAAAGAGTATCGTAAACTGCGCCTGCGCTTATTTGCGCGAATATGTTATTGCATTACGGTTAGTGAGAGGAAGAGTAAAAGAAAAACATGAGCGTATGAAAAGATCGTTTGAGAACTCTATCGCCACTCCTTTCATCCGCGTACAGTTTCTTGTTTCAACTCGCAATCGATTTCTTCTAGACGAAAATGTCAAAACTATTGATGACGGTTTTCGATTACAAGTTATCGAAATTTAAAGATATTATTTCCCACATAAATCCCACATAAAAATCACATTTATATATTATTTCCCATTAGCCTAATTGGATCGAATGTGGATCCTCGAGCGAGATGCAGAAATAGCTCTTGCAAATATATAATTATTTGTTTTATTACTTTTCAAATGATTTGAAAAAAAAAGAAAAATGCGTAAAATATTTTTTTAAACTATATATTGTAAATTTTTATATTTATATTGTGTTTTTTTTTTTTAATTTCAAGATCTTGATTTATATGTACTCTTTGTGAAAATACAATATACGTTTAAAGAAAACACACAGACACACATGTTAAATGAGTTTCTTAAATGAGACATTCCGTCGTTCCCATATTTCATTTATATATACGAAGATATATGGCAGAAATCGGAAGCCTGTAAGTCATGATTATCGCAAAGAATTGACAAAATGAATATAAATGGAGTATAAATTACAAGAGTCGAAAGAAAAGCTAACAATGAACGTTTTTAAAATGCTTCAATTTTTCACAGGTTTTTCATTAAATCTTTTGATGTGTATAGACATATAATTGTATCGATTCTTTTCTTCATTGTCAGTTTTGCAGTTTCTACTATTTTTTCCCCAAATATTTGAAACTTATGTCAAAAGAATGTATATGTGAGTCAAGTTTCCCGGAGCTATTAGGAGCAAACTACTCTTTTAAATTGCTTCTTGTCTAATAATATTTTTTAGTAATATAGTGACAATCCTTAAAAAATTTATCATGTAATCTGTCGAAACTAAAAGAATTAATAAATCTTTTTTTCTAATGACAGATACATAAAATAGGATCTTTTAAGCATTGTCATTATTACTAAAAAATATCATTAGAAGATTTATACAAGAAACAACTAATATTAAGAAACATCAAGTATTAACTAAATAGTATGCATGTAAATTCTGCATATGATATTGGAATATTAATATTTTTAATTAAATAATGTTTACTATTTCTAGTCATTCTGAAAAATTTCCAAAAGTTATTTCTTTTTATTTTTTCTATATAAGAATTTTCTTTCTTTTCCAATATTATACTACGGAAAAATAGAAAGTAAAACAAAAGAGAAAAGAAAAGGAGATGGAAAGATAATCAAAATTATTTCCTTCTTGCCACCAAGAGACAATGTGAAAATTAATTTTCCGTAAATAATGTGCAATAACAAATCCGAGATCGAAATAGTAATGCAAAACTACAAATACGTTTGCTATTTTAGTATGACAATTAAATGTATGGAGGTGTGTAAAACAAAGTCATTCAAATCTACAATTAAACGAAGTATAATGCCGCAAAAAATCTTTAAAATAAAAAAGTATACAATTTAGAAGCAAATCAATGTTCATAAAACGCTTCTTTTTCTCTTAGTATCGTCATTCTTATAGAAAGTTGAGATGCAATATATACCTGGCACGATATGTTTGGCATCTTTCCTTACATCTTTTTTTCTAACATTCTCTTTTTGATGGCTGTCGTTATATCATTTAAAAACTTTTTAGTATTTTATGGCTTAGCTATAAATTAAAAAGCCTAAACATTTCTAAGGTTCTGAATGGGAATTATTGTTTCGACAATAGAAAAGTGGAGACCATACATGTGTATGTTATAAAAATGCGAGTTAGTTGTTCTTTCTATTATTCATTCGTGAAAGTTGAACTGTTTTTACGACATCAGGCTGTATCATTTTTCATGTAATTTACCCCCCGAGTTGAGAATGAAATGCAGCTGTTAAAACTGCCTGAAATATTGAAAAGACGTGCATTCTCCGGTCATATCGAATAAACTTGCTCCCTGTGGAGCAAACAAAATGATCTAAAAGAAAAGAAAGAGGCTTTCGCTGTCGTCAGCATGAATTTTCTATTTGAGATCTATATTCTTTCCATTTTCAATTAATTCAGTATCTAAATATCTTATTAGAATAATAATATGAGAAACGACAAATATTCGTTTTATGCAAAATATTTCATGATGTGCATTAATATATTTACACATATATATACATATATTTAAATTTGTGAAGAGTATTAATTGTTTAATTTTATGAATTTTTATTTCTATTAAAAAATTATATTAAAAAATGTCAGATATTCAAAAATAAAAATAATATATTTTGAAGCCATTAATAGCTTAGAACTATTAAATATTCTCCTTAAATTCAAGAAAAAAATTTGATTAATTTCTAATTTTGACAGTTTTGTAAAACGTACGCACCCCTCTTTCTACATGCAATGTTCAAGCAAAATGTGCATTCGATTCACGTAATTTCGGCGTAACTTACGTGAACGCGACTGATATCCGGCAATTACAACGAGAGTTTATTGCATGCCTTATAAACCCTGTCCTTTTTTTCGGTGATTGCGATTAAAGAAAGCCGAAGATAGTCTTAACCTTGACCGAAAAATTATTTGATACGATTACGGGAGTCTGATAGTCGCAGTGAAAAAAAGAGAGGATATACCGATTGAAATAAAACTCGTTTCTGCTCTTACGACTGTGTAAATGCGAGTGTCCTGCAGGAGCTCGGACAGGATGATTCTCAAGGTTGTAAGAGATACGCAAGAGACGCTACGAAAGGTAAGATCAATAATAATAATCGACGATCGTAATGACCAGTAATTTACCTGAGAAATAATTCCGGTCGAGCTGAACGGAGCAAGGTGAGCTGGACGCACAACAAAGTACTATCCACAAAGAAAACTTTACATATTCGCGCGAGGATTGTAATTTCAGGGCAAATAAGATTCTTACGAGAAGTGCAGCATATCAAATAAATTTATAAAGTTTTAAACTTCTTAACATATTTGTGAAATTCATCGTATTTCTTTTATCACGAGATTAAGATTAATTTCCTAATTCTGCTAAGTTTAAATTTTATATTACATATGTTGAAATGTGATCAGTTTTAAAATACATAATTCGGAACAAAACAAAAATTGCGCGTGATGTCGCGCAAAATCGACGACACGTGCCAAAAACGAGTCCATCCCCGCCGTAGTTGACGCAAATACCTGACGATTTCGCGAAATGTATGACGTCGCCGATGTATCATTTGTCACTAATTACACACGATGTTACGCATTCGTGCGAGCACGTGCTAATCTCCGTCAGCATCTAGTATTGCGCTATAAGCAGAAGTCACGATTTGGGCAATTCGTCATTTGTAATCGATATAAATCACTTTCAGTTGAGTAAAATTAACGTTAACAGTTCTAAAACCTGCATTTGTCATAGACTCAAGAGGGACTTTAATCAGACTCGTGATAGCATTATAATTAAAAATTCATTATCTAAAAAAAATATATTGTGTGTATATATATCGTATTGCCTTATTGTAAATTCATCGAAAGCGACCGGAACGACCGAATCAAATAGCGAGTTATATTAACCAGAGATTCTCCGAATCTCAAGTATCTCTCTCTCTCTTTCTTTCTGTACAGCTGTAGGCAGCGTGACAGATATAGCGATCTCTCGAGCCGGTTCGAACGATGAATGGACGAAGAAAGTCTTTCGCTCTCGTTCGCCAGCCGGTCTTTGCACGCTATCGCCGTGATTCTATCCTCCTCTATCTCTCTTTTTCTTCCTTGAGACAGTCGCACGCGTGAAAAGTAGCTCGTCCGCTTTTACTTTCCGCGGCGGCGGCGACTTTCGTTGGCAATGGTACTAGTTACAGCTGTTACGTCGAGCGGTTACGCGGCAAAGACGCGAGACGTTCGCTCTCGACTCGACTTGGCTCGGAGTAAACCGAGAGTGAGGTAAGCCGCAACTCTCTTCCTTTTTCTTTCACTCTCTTCTCTTCTCGCTGCCGATCACCGACATTCTCGCTTGCACTTTCGCTCGAGAGCGAGCTGCTGTGTGCAATGCCAAGCCTTGTTCCTCTCTCTTTTCTTTATCACTTTACGAATCATTTCTCGTGACGTGAGCACGCGTGCGAGGATACGTTTGTACCTCATCATTTTCCAAATCTCTGTTAACTCTCGAAGGACACATCTAGGTCATTCATGTCCAATCAATTTCTTTTATCATCGCTTATATTATAAATTGTAGTATTTGTATATATATATATATATATATATATATATAGAGAGAGAGAGGGGGGGGGAAGGGGAACCGCGACATAAAATATATAAGATTATATAATAGTTTAAGTAGTTAATTTTTTGTTATATTACACGTAAACGATCTGAATAATCCAAATGCTAAATTAGAATGTCGTTAAGTGTCATCTGTGCGTGATGAAAGTTATAAATAATATAATATTATATTCGGTCTATCTTATTTGAAACTTAATCGCTTTCCACTATCTTTTCTAATCTCTGATCATATAATATATATACATATATTCATAAATTTAAAGAATGTATATATTATATATATCATATATATAATGTAAAAGAAGAATTAACTAGCTAGAGAAATTTATCGACAATTTCGACGAGGTCAGACAGAACGACGAAAATGTCTGCCCTATTTTGGGTCGCTGGGGTTTAAATTGCTTCCCCCGCGATTATTTCCGGGTCAAGGATAACTAGAATCACGACATTCAATGTAATTTGATTTTTTAGTTGATCAGTGTTGGAATTTTCTACCTTATTTCTAAATGTAATTTTTTTGCGAAAATAAAATTCTTTATTCAAGTTTAAATGACGGAAAATCGCGCAACGCGTTCTGTACGATTCAACGCGCGCATACGAATGCATGTCCGCGTATCAAAAAATCATAATTTATTAACGAGATAAAGATAAGGTAATGATTATATATCCGCGACGCGAATACATAATGATAATGTTAATGACGTATATAAGAAAAAAACTGCACATGGCTGAATCATAGAAGAAGTGATTGATCAGAAAACGATCTTTAACTTTTAAACTCTACACAGGGTATCTGCCAAGTTATAATACCATCTGCTAATAGCAGATTTTCTTGAGATGAAAATTCTAATACCGAAATATCAGGGTTTATAATTTTTAAATGGGAATGCGTTTAAGTTTGTTTCCGCGTTTAAACATATATTATTAAAATTATTTCTCAACATTGTCCCATTTTTCTGGTTAATTAATCTGTGATGTTACATGCTGATAGAACATATTATTGTAATATGTGCTGACAATAATAACAGTAGCATAAAGATATATTACAGAATATTGACGTTAAAACGCGATGCGCAGCAAGCTATCAAAGCTGTCATATAAAGTATGTCATAGGTGAATGATATCTGTCATATGGTAAAATGTGCTCTTTTATCGTATAAGATAAAATACATTAAAACAATGTATTCAACCTTTTCTTTATCAGAAAAGTTAAAAAATTATTTATTTGTATTAATTAAAATTTTTTAAGCATCTTTCCTATATATCATTCTTAGGAAATGTGATAGATCTGAGACATTTGGTATACATATATAACATTATCTTATCCGACAAAAAATAAATCTACAGGTACAATTTTCCGTAAAAATATCCTTATAACAATTTGTTATTTTTAAGAGAAAACATAAGTACACCGATCACACACAGAATATATGAGAAAATCAAGAGTTTAATTGAAAACCATATATTTATATTTTAGACAAAGAGCCCTTATTTAATGTAAAAAATGAATATCTGAGATAATTTTCATTAAATGTCGACCTGGCATTGAAATATTGAATTATCAGCATTATCTTTCCCTTACTAAAGAAAACCTTAAAATTGAATTGCATAATATTTCGTGTCAATTCACAATCATCTCTCAAATGAGTATCTTCACCATACGACTTTGCGTAAATATTTGCCAAATCATGTATTAAGTATCGAGGATCATGTGTTTTTGATAAACGCTCTTGCGCAATCTCGCTCGAAGGTTTGCGAGGGCGGACATGCAACTAGATCAAGTTGAAAAGTTCGGAGCGTCGAGGAAGGACGGTGTCCAAGACGAGGTCAGCCGCGTCATTTGTTGCCTGTTATTTTTAGCGCGGCGATGGAAGAGAGAGAGAGAGAGAGAGAGAAAATATTTTTACCCTGAATTATTATTACTATATTGGTCGTCGGAGCGAAAGGCGGACGAAGGATAAGTAAAAGAAATTAAATCAATGGATACTTTCGAACAATTCAGTGGGAAGGCGAATCAAGCAATGAAAATCGAAGGGAAATGAAAGAAAAGTAGACCGAAAGAGAGAGAGATAAATAAAAAGAGAGGAGATAGGAAATCGATTCTGTTCTGGGGGATTAAATCTTCAAGAGACGATCACGGAGATTACGCACAGTAACGAAAAAATTGAGACGATTCAGTATATTGCAAATACGCAATTTCGAGGTTCCAGGAAGAGAGAAAGGGAGGGATAGAGCCGTCCTTTATGGATCTTTCACTGGTATAATCGTGCGGTTAATACACACTCTATCAAAGGCGATAATACAGATGATAACGGTATGTAGGTCAGTTTGATACAAGTGACCTGATTTCTGGTTGGCACTAATGTTACCAGCAGATCCGCATGCATGCCGTCTACGCCAACGCTACGCGTCTCTCTCTCTCTCTCTCTCTCTTTCTTTCTATACATAATACTATATATACCTGTGTGCGTGTGTGTATACTCGCTAAGCGTAATTCTGACCGCGTACCCACGTGTTCGTCGAGATCTATACACATTCCACGTACCCTAGGTGACACGCCCCTGCGTGTCTCGGCGACAAGATCTCACTACAAGGTGCTCTTGTGAAAAATCGAAACCATTTCTCTTCGATAAAGTTGTAGACAAAATTAAAATAAGAAAAGAGTAATGAACTGTTCTCATATTCTGTATCGCAATAGAAAATTTTTAGTATTTTATGCATTCTTCCAGATAGAAACAATGTCTTCGATAAATGCAGGAAACACTGAGAATTTTTTTTTTTCTAATGAGAAGAATTAAATTTTTTTTTAGAAGATGCAAATAAATAAAAAATTATATTAATTTTGCACAGATTTTATCTCTATATGGAATAGACAAGTCTTATCAAAATTTAATCTTGAAAAAGATGTTCAAACTTTTTCGATAAGGAATAATTATAAAAGTTTTTTAAAAGGAATGTCGCCTGGGGTAATGTGAAAACACTTTGTATAAAAGCTAAAGAGATTTTGTGCGAGCATATAAGATTCTAATAATTTTATCTCAATATTCAGGTGTATATATAGATTTAGGTATAACAATCGATACCTGACAAGAGTTACTCTTGCGATACAATTGAGTTTTCATGCGCCAAGTTTCGATCGTATACTCTGCTTGTGTTACATACGACGTGAAAATCTCATAAATTACTACGATTATTTATGTCGAATAATGAATGTAAAATTTTTGACAAATTATTGTACTATACTATATTTACAAAAATACAGCTCGTCTTAAAATTAGTTTTAGAAAGCAATATTAAAGTTGAAAAAATAAGCTCATTATTTCACACGCACATTGCGATCATATAAATATTCTCGTTTCATTATTTACGTCATATAAAAATTCTTCAAATGATTATGTCACTAATAATGACACATCGCCTAACGTTTGAATGTGTATATAATATACACATATATGGTCTCTTTAAACTTCATAAATATTCTGTAAACGCACCTTTGTCCTCTGCCAAAACAATATACTTTGAATACGCTACTTTGAATTCACAAAACTCTTATTCTTTATTCATGATGTACATATAGGTATGTGTGGACTACATAAATTACCACGTTAATTATAATGCGCGTAACGAAAGTCCGGGTCAATCATTTCTCCATGGCGCTATGTTAATTGATTATTACGACATCAATTTTCATTCTCGATGGAGGTAAATACGTTTCGTGCTTGTAACACAACCGCGCAACATTGTGAATGCAATGTTTGTTCTGCATGATAAGGCAATCACACGCATAAATTTCCGTCGTATTTTTGCCGGAAGACGTTTTGAGAGGCATCGATGATAACTAAGCAAAGTTATGATAACACGTGATGCTAGATAAATCTTCATTCGAAGATGTAACGCCAAATGAAACGTGTGTGTGTTAACTTTCACTCGCATTAAAGAAAAGTTTGAAAGTCCTATTCGAAACACTATATTCTCGTTCTCCCTATTTTTAATCATTTGAAAATTAGTGAAACTCTCTCTAAATGTCTAGCAGAATTTTTTCTTTTTCGCGTGAAAGAAATTGATAAAACATACACATGTCCGCGGTAGTTTTTCATGTGAATAACAATTAAATTCAAACACCATTTCGGAAATCACTTATTATCGAAAGGACAAGATTTTTCTTAACGTGAAATTACCGGAGAGCGAATGCAATTTACTTGTCGCGAAATTCTAAAAGCCAGGTAAAGTATCTCTCCGTTCTAAGTTTTTTTTCCCCCCCGATAAGACAAGATACACAATATCAGTGTGTCTGTTAATGCAGTTTTCGTGTTTGGGGCGCGTTTTTCGTGAATTGCGTCTCACGTAGCTTTTCGTATTACGCATTCTATATTGTTTTGTTGTTGTGCGTAGCGAGACAGGACGGAGCGCGCTTTGCCAGCCAGCATGAATTAATTCGCTTGACCTATTTACCCGATGCACTTGGACCACCTTGTACTGCCGACACTCATATCCCCATGTGTGTATGCGTGTATGTGTGAAGTGTCACTTAATAGGCAAGATTGGCGCGTGCGTAGACATCGTGATGCTGCGTTTTATTCCGAGCGACATCTTGGAATCGCGCAATAAAAGAGGGTTGTTATATTCTCTATCAGAAGAAACAGAGAAGAGATGACAGGCAGCAAGACAGATATTTGATGACATCAAAATATTTTTAAGGACAGTGATATAAATACCGGAGCATGCGATAAAGCAAATTCAATGACTGTTAATGTTGTCTACAAGCGCGAGTCGGCTTTATCGCAATATGCGCGAGTTTTAAAGATAATGTCCGCAAAAGCGAACTGGCGCAATTGCAACATTATATAGCAGCAAGTATGCGCATTATTTGCATACACTTGTTGCAATAATAGATATCTCACCGTTGCGGTATATATCGAACATATAATTCGTATTACTATAAAATAAGTTTACTAGTTCTGAATTATGCTTAAATATTAGATAAACAGGTATTTTTATAACAAGCTTTTGCATCAACTTGTTTATATGATACATACAATAATAAAAAAATACAAGAGTATATTTTTATCCTCTTTATCAAATATGAAAATCACATTACGCTTCTGTAATTTTATAATTTACGCGAATTTGGTGAATTTCCATTTCTATAACGATGATCAATATCGACGTATTCAATGTCTCATGTTCAGTAATTGAGGTCACCCAGAATTCGTGCAACATTACCGCGTCCCATTACAAAATCATCCCTGCAAGACGCTCAAAATTCGCATCTTCGAAACGATTAAACTAAAGAATGATATGTTATGTTTAAATCCAGATAGGGCATTTATTTGAAAAGAAAAAAAACGATTGGACGATAGTTCGAATAAAGTTGCTAATTCTGCAACTAAATCGGCGCTAATATAATAAAGGGTGCTTAGAGAAAGACGACGCAGCTGTTCTGTAACAGCTGGTCTTGTGAATAGCAAGAGTAAAAAAAGAGAAAGAAGAAACAAAGAGAAATATTTTAATTTCTTATTTTAGAATAAGTTCTGTCAGAATAAATTATATAGTTGCATTGTTAAATATTGATTTGTAAATGAACAATTTCTCTTTATATTATAAATAGTATATATAAATCTTTAAAATCTTTAAAAAACAATACCTAACATCTTTATTGCGCCTTTCTTTGAATGAAAAGAGATTCAGGAAAAAAGTTAGCACTACTGCTGTAACAAATGTGTGTGTATGTGTGCTTTATTGTCAAATTCCTTTATAAGAAGTTCTTTCCCGAGGGATATTTCGACACATTCCTGTAATGGTGATATGTATTTCTAATTTAAAATCCCTTACCTCCCTCTGCACGTATTTTGCGCTCAAAAGAAATGAATTGATGATGTCGATACAAGGATTTGAATTATTCCACAGAAGGGACAAATATCGGGGGAAAATTTTTCGGGAAAGACGTGTCGGGGAAAGAACGAAGGATGCGGACGAATGGAGCCTTGATGGTAGCGGCGCGCATGCGTTCCCGCAACTCACCACGTCGCTCTCTCAGTTTTCTCATTGACCCAGTTACCCAGTACACTTGACCGCACTCCGCTGCGTCCCGCCCTCCCTCTCTTTTGCCGCGCCCTTCCGTAGCTACCCTGCACCACCCGTTCCACTCTTCCCCCCTTTTGATCAGCGGGAAGTCGCGCTTCTCCCGTCTCCTCCTGCCCTTCTGCTCTTTCTCTTTTCATCTGGGCGCAACACCGTCATTGCCGTTATCGTGTCGTGTCGTTATATCTGTATGCAGTTTCACCCTTGTCCCCCTTTTCCCCTACTGAGCACCATATACAGGGGGCTTGCGCGCTTGATCGCTAATACGTGCGCTCTTCGTAAGTTAGGTTGCACCCTTGTCCTCTCTTTTTTCTCATTTGTTCTTACTATCTTCCTTCCTTAATATCATTTCTATATATAAGAGTAAGTTATTGCACTACAATATTGTAACGCAATATTTCACTGATAATAATATGAGACGTTCAATCAGACTTAAAAGTGGCATTCTTCATAAAAGAACAGCCATCAAATTTCTCTGACTTCTCGAATGCAGATATGAAAAAAGTGCACGGAAAAAAAATTAGCTAGCGTAGCTAAATTTTAGCTGTCCCTATATTGCAACCAAAAATTTAGTATCATGCCTAAATTTTAGCTATGGTAACTAATATTTTTAGCTATAGTTTAAGGAGAATTCTATACCTAAGAAATATTAGTTATCATAGCTAAAATTTAGGTATGATAACTAAATTTCATGTGCAATATAGGGACAGCTAAAATTTAGCTATGGCAGCTAATTTTTTTTTCCGTGAGTAAGCTATATATAAATTTTTTTTACATTATGAATAATTAAAAAATTTGAATTAATTGTTCTGATCAATTTGTTGTTTTATAATGCTGCGCAATTATATCGTTACAAATTTTACATTATTCTACAACAGTATGTGCGCGAAATTTATTGTTAAGTTAAAAAAAATTGCGTATCACTGTATAATACAACCATATTATATTATATATAATGATACTAATCCTTATATGAACAATACTTTGGAAGGGTGCGGTGTTTAACTATTTTACTTATATTACTTTATTTCTGTCTGCTTTGTTCTCTTTTGCACTCTCTCTTTCTCTTTCTCCAATTTTTTACAAATGTGCTCCTTTAAATCGAGTCCTTATTTGTCAACGAAATTTGATAGAGCTTAACTTTACTGCGGCTAATTCGAAACTTCAATTAATATGCATGTTGATAATTTGAATATCGAGGTGAAAATCGTATTCATATGTATATCCATTAATACGTTGACACTGAAATATTTGCTAAAACAGTGTGAAGATATTTATGAGAATCGCGATGCGTCTATCGTGATAGATAATTTCTAACTTTGTAGTGGAACAAAAAAAAGAGAGAGAGAAAAGAAACGAAATGCACGTACTATTAGTTATCTCATAAAATAATATTGCAAAATATATCAGCCGTATTGTCGCTTGGCGATATTTGTTGCTTCTTTTATAAAAATAATTTTATAAATATATCAATAATTTTTAATAAGTAATAGAGATTATTTTATTTATGAAATAATCCGTTGACTGTAATAGACTTACATCAGGACGTTTTGCCAATATTTAAGATTTTTTTAAATCTGATTACCGTAAAATAAAATTGAAACAGTCGAAATAATCTATATGGTCAGAGAAAATTTCACAATCATTTTATGAAATTTAAGAACACAAATCAATGAGACTTCTCAGACTAACAAAAGTAAGAACTTTGATCTTGATTATGTTAGAATTTAAATTGATTATCGAGTTATCTAAATCCTGCATTTCGACATACTGATAAAATTTCGAGGATTATGCTGAAATTTGCGTATATATATAATAATAATTTAAAAAATCCAAAGTAATTTAGATAAAGCACTTTCAAATTAAATGGTTCGGATAAGCCTGAAATCTTTCTAAATCTCCCCTGCTAATATAATTTTACTCCATTGTATTCACGAGAAAATACTCTTCCTCTGCGTCATGTAAATGCGAACGCGAGAACGAAAGAATGTAGCGAAGATATATCGACTACAGATTCGAAAGAAAAAGAAGTCACAGATACTATAGATATAAATAATCGAGTGTACGATGACTCAAATTGACGCGGTCTATGAATCCCGATGATACAATCGTGAGAGATCGTTTTATTTCACAATGCCTCACGATTTACACGATTGCCTTAATACAGTGTGCTTTCCAAACCTTATATAGCAATAATTCCCCTCCCCTTTCTTTTTTTACGACCATCTTCTCTTTCTATAAAATCAAACGGTTATTTTATACATTATCTTTTAGTGTTAAACTTAAAAAAATAATTATAAATATAAATAAAAATATTTCTTTTTGTTTTTATTATTGCTTATATTTATCTTCGAATTAAAATAAAATTTCCTTAACTCTCTCTGCCTCTCTTTTTCTTTCCTTCATTTTAAATAAATTTTAATAATTTTTTAATAAATCAACTAATCTAATTAATCTAATTAAATTAATATCTTTTTAATTTAAATTTTGTCATTGTTTTTCTTCCTTCAATAGTTATTCTATACTTTAAATAATTTTCACAAGAAGGCTTCTTAAAGATTACGCGATGGTTGATGAATCCATTATCAAGATAGAAAAACATAATTTCGTCCATCACAAATATAAACTAATAATTTTTGTCAATATATTTATTATAATAAAATATTTGACGAAAACAATCATTAATTTTTCTCTTTCAATTTTTTTTCTCATAGTGACTTACTTTAATTAAATTTATATTTTGATCAAATCGCGGATAACTGCGTAAAAACAATCTCAATGAAAGAGAAAGTATCGCAATTTTTTGATTCTGTAAGAGTGAGATGATCGTAGAAAAATATTTTGTGCTTGGCGCAAGCTTCCACTGTATCATTCGTACCGTGGAAAATATTTTAAAGGGTTAAACCGGCAATATCGCGTATGTTTACTAGACTGGAATTCCGCTTGCGCGGGGAATGCGCGCTCGGTCTTACAATTAATGCACGTCGAATGGTAAGAAGTATACATATACTGCGCACTCCCGTATGCGGGAAACGCCACAAATCTGCTCGGATAAAATTTACGATATTATAAATATAGAAAATTATCATACTCTGAAATTTCTCCGTTTATTTTTAGTTATTATTTCTCATTATTACGATGCCTATAATAAGAAGTACTCAAGGTTTATCTCCTAAGGTCAAATGCAATCTTGCTTTTCTAAAGATATGAACATAAGTTCCGGAATAATATGTACAAACACATATTGTATTACGGTTCTCATATAATATTTAACGTAGTCAATATATGTAGAATGGAAAAATCATAAGATTGCAGTAACTTCGCGTGAGTCATTCGGATGATTTAACTTCAATATGCATACTGTTCCACATATGGCGCATACTAAAAAGTATGTATTTTTCGTTTCTTAATAACAGCATTGCACATTTTGGTACTACAAAATTATGTAAAAAATTAAAATATACGCATGGCATAAGAAAAAAAGAAATCCACAAACCACCTTTAGCGTTTTACTAGCGCACGTGCTAAAAATGTGTATCATAAAACGATGTCTACAAGTCCGCGTGTTGTGTGAGGAAGATATTCTATTGATGACTCATTCCACGTATTTTGTTTTGTTTTGTGCTGGCTAGGTACGAACTATTGAAGATAGATATATATATATTTATATATGTACATCTTTTCGTCGGGGTCATAACTGAATAAAATAATCTTTTCTCAATATCGTTACAGTATTAAAACCAATACTAAAAACATCGTAATATCCTTAAGTTTCTCGCTTTTAATTTAGTTATAATAAAAATCATTTTACGATCGTCATAAATATTCTTTGAAATTCTTGTTTTTAGTAATAAAAGCAAATTTCCCATTAATAATAATTTAATTAATTTTTAAATAGTCAAAATATCTACTATATTATTGACAGATAATTAACTGACAGTTTCACGAATTAATTCTAACGAGAAGAAAATATGCCTACATTTGATATTCATGCTGCACGTATGAAACTGACTTCCACAACGTTAAAGTATATATAGAATGACGTTTTACCGGATACACGCGAGAATCACCGTCGAAACGTCACAAGCAGCGCCGTTCTGCGCGAACGCGTCTTTTCAGAGAGCCGGAGTCCTCGATCTCCGATCGGATCCGATTGATCGATCACCGATCGGGGCAACAGGTAGCTCCTCTGACCGCGTATATATTGGCAGTGAGCAGTAAGCAGATAGTATGCTGTAAGAGAGCCGTAAGAGAGTAGTTGCTTACTCGGCGTTACACCGGCGCGGCTCAGCCTTGAGCCTATTCCACGCACGAAAGCCCCCGCGCCGCACGCCTGGCTGCACGTTGCACGCTGCACCTCGTGCGTCGAGATCAACTCGAAAAAAATCGCGTCGCGCGCGCACGGTCTTGTATTTATCGAGCTAAATGATAAATTTAGTTCGGTGTATATTCGGTTCTTGCTTGGTAAAATTATCGACTAAATTCGCCTTATGATTTCCTAGATATCGTTTTCTCGATAAAGCTCTAATCGCCGTAGCTATATAATCCGATATGCGTATCATCTTCGCGTGAAAGTAATTATACGAAAACGATTTTCTTATGTATAGCTCCATTCCATAAAATTTCGTAACATTTAATTATCTGAGTGCCATAATATTTTTCGTTTATGAGGAAATCAGAATTAAATTGGAATAATTAAAGAGTATATACTTTATACTTTGAATATCACGTATGAAACAGACAGCATGTTTTAAATATATTTAACAATTATTGAGAATTAATTATTAATTTTCGTTGAAGCAAAATATTATTTGAAAATTTATTTTTCCTTAGAATAATATAAATACATAGAAAAAAAAACATTTATCTAAAAGTAATTGAAATTATTAATTAAAATAATTTTTAAAGAAATATCAGTAAAAATTATTTTATTTAAAATATCATATTTGAAGTTTTTAATACACATCTCTTAAGTTGTAAAATGGAATAAATATTACTAATAATATATACACAACAATTAATTAACACAGAAGAATTAATTATTATTTCATATTAATCATTTAATATAAATTTAATATAAAAAATATAACTTATGCAAATAATTTATTTTATATTTCAAATAATATTTTGCCTACACTTCTGAGAGATTTTAACGCACCTAAAGTCGATCTAAATATTCAATGCTCATTATATATGTATATTTGAATTATCAAGTAAATTAATATTGAAATTCCAAACGTTGAAAAATTTTCTATGAAATTATGCAAGAGTTCAGACGTATCGTTTTAATGAAAACTTGAATTACAATCTAATAAATGTATACTTATCAAATTAAATTCAAGAAATAGATGTTTTCATTGTCAATTTGACATTTTCGTGTCTTCGTTAAGAGATGCAAGAAATTTACAAGAATATGTTCATCGGCGAGATGCCAATGACTTTAGAGGAGTGCCAACTATGCTGTTTACGACTTTGATTGACGTGACAGTGGTATTAAATGATGTTGGATCCAACCAATTGAGCACGACTTACAGCGTTTTCGGGCGAGCATCCTCGAACCAGGACGCTATATAAGCTCTTTCTCTCTTGTCCCCCCTCCCCTCTCTGTCACTCTCTGTTTCTCGTCAGTATTAGTAAATAACCCATAAAGCTAGATCTGAGTGATGGGCACAGTGTAAACTTGCTCCCGATTTAGAGCCGAGCCCTTTTTACACGGCGCCAAGTAGGCCATGCTTGAAGGATGTCGACGTGGGAAAATATAACATTTTCCGAGCGGCATGCACCGGTCTCGCACGCAATGCAACGCAACATAACGCGGGAATATAACGATACTATAGGAAATTATCGCAGTCATTGCAAATAATTGTAAAAGTCGCCGGAGCGAGAAAGATTGCTTTACGAATCAGCTCTCGATCGGCGTTCGTAAAACATATGGATAAGTCGCGCGATACACAAGAGTAACTAGCTCAATGACTCGTGGAAATCAAACATATGTAAGTGTTCCATCGCGAGCTCCATGTCGTCTCTCGCACAGGTATATATGTACTCTAAACCCTTTGTCCTGTGCTGGTAAAAAGCGACAGAAGGCAACGAACCCGACCCACGAGGCGGTTCTCTAAATCTTGTAGTACAGTCGACGACAAAAGCGTATGAAAAGTTTAGGAAAATTTCTTTTAGAAAATTTCTCTCGGGATTTATTACTTATTTCTAGAGTTTCGAATCACATTGATGGAGGGCATGCCCATAGTAAATGATGTAAATAATTTATGGTCTTGTAGTCGTGTCTTATATCAAATGTGATACAGTTGCAGTTTTTATTGAAACTATACAAAAAATATAGCAATTTCTTTGGCAGATGAAATATATTTACACGGAAAATGTTAATTTATTATCATTGATAATATTTTATTATTTATCAAAAATAATAAAAAAAAAACTAAGACTAAATAATGTTTAAAAATTAAAATATTAAAGAATTATTAATTTATTGCGACACCTCATATATATTGTCGAAATTTTATTTTATCTTATTTGCATACTAAATATTACAAACACATATTATTATTATATTCAGTATCTAGAAAAATATAACGCTAAGAAAGATAATATTAATACTGCAACCGTTCCAAATTTCACATAAATTTAAAAATATATGTATATAGTTGATCAAGATGGCTGTATAATTAACTTATAATGCACTTATATTATACTTAAGTCAGGATAAAAAATTATTTTAAAAAAATATAGAATAATCTAAATGAATATATCTTACGTATTGAAACTGTTTTTTAATTTATAGATTTAAAATAGTTGACAGCTACTAGCGACTAAACTACTGCAAACTAATGTTCCAAGTTATAATCACTCAATCTCCTAGAATTATTATTCACGGTACTAGTTGGGGAATAATTAGTGCAAAGACTCAACCTTTATTACTCGTTATACTTTTTATCGGCTGTCTAAGTACCCCTAGATAAGCGTTCTCAAGAAGGTGCGAAATCGCGATCTCGCGTTTCAGTAAAAACGAGCTACCGCCTCGTTTTCTGCTCGCTACGTGAACTAGCTAAACGACATAACTTCTCAAGAGGGAAGGAGGCGAGAGAGCGACACACGCGTGCACGTGTGAAACGTACTTAAGCGAGGGTGCGAGTTTCGCAAAAATTAATCGCGCGCTTATCGTGAGAGAATCGCGCGCGAGCGCTGTTTCACGGGGCGCGTACCTGTGGCTCGCGATGTAAAAGCGGAATCTAGGCCGATATAAATAGGCTGACACGCCACGGTATATAACAGGTAGAGCTTTTAAACATTGCGTCTCGCCTCGAATACCCGTGAAAAGATATGGCGCGAGAGAAAATGAGAAGTGCGTCCCTTCTTGTGTGCGACTTTTTCTTTTCCGCGTGACAAAATTATTTTCGGAACGTACACGATCGCGTCGAGACGAAAATACTATTCCGCGAATGTACACAAAACGTAGACTTATTTCGACACGGGCGAATATTCATAAAATTTACATATAGGAAAAACTTCTACCGTGAATATGTATTCCAGAGTATTTGCATTTATTTCGCTCTCGACGCAACTTGGTCGTGTATTACTTCTGAATAAATTAAAGAGTTGTAGTATTAGCATTTTTATATAGGATATATTTAAACGAAAGTTAAAAATGTAAAAATATCACAAACTAGTAAAATGTTTTTAACATTTGACAAGAAACTAATTCTCCGATTTTTTTTTATTTATATGTTTTTTCACTATTAAAGAGAGATTTTTATTGAGTTTTTAATTCATTAAAAATAAATGAAAAAAAGAATGTTTCGATTAGAATTTTTCTGAGCTTCTTTTTACACGTCATTGAAGCGATTACTTTTGTCTTGATTATTTAGGCTAACAAAATAGTATAATAATTTTAATTAAAATTGCTGTTATCGATTACAATGACATGATAGACAATTAAAAACGCAGATGCAACTCCAATTAAGATTTAGTACACGGCATTGAAACGCACACGCGCGCGCGTGTGTGTGATTCCAGTTCTTTCTTTTTTTCTCGCATACGCATATACAAGACCGAACATAAGTACCGAGTCGAGACGCAGTGCGCGTTCCGCTCCGATGCGTTCCCGTGTTAAGAAAAGCAAAAAGCCAACGCGAAACCCTTCGTAATAATTGCACGCGCTGTCCTAATTCTGGCCTCCCCATATGTGCTCTTCGCGCGACACAAAGAACGAAATAAGACCGGTTATTTAGCCGAAAATCGCAGTAATTTTAAAACTCGTTACACGATTGGCTGCATCACTTGAATATCACACAGTTTAAAATATATACTGTTATTGTTGGTACGATATAATGAATACAAAATTATGTCTCGTGTGATACAATGTGGTATTGAAGAATTTGAAGACAAAAACTTCTTTCGACAGAAATTCCACCGAGTTCTTTTTCATATAAATTATAATTTTTTTTAATTAAATAACTTTTGCAAATACATCTCAAATAAAAATTTCGTAAAGTTAGATTTTGATTAAAATTGAGTAAAGAATAAAGAACTCTTAATAAAAGTACGATTCTGAAGATTAATTCGTGTGATAAAAAATTTCCAATCTTTATATTTTTTATCCAAACTCTCTTAAATTTGATTTAAAAAAGAGAAAACAAAGAACTTAGTTTTGCCATGTGGCGAAAGTTAAACTCTGCAATATAATGATATCTACATTTCATACATTTAATGACGTGTATTCTTATAAATCTCTTATGAAATCGTTCAATCTCATTATAGAACTTGTTTTTTTTTTCGCCTGTAGTTTGTAAAAATTAGTTTAGCATGTTGTAAAACATTGCATATGTCTCAAAACTCGCAATAGCACGTTCGAATGAATCACGCTGTGCTTTGTTCCTTGTGAAAAATTCTTTACGGCACACGAAGATTCCGAGTTCTTTTTTCCCTCCCTATTGTAACATTAACCATCACATTGTGACCGTGTTACTTAAATACATCGCCGCGACAATCGATGTCGTTGCTGTATTGTAAAATGTATTCGTATCGATTTGCCATTAAATGCAACTCGGACACGAGATTTTACGAGAGAAGCCACGTATTCATTGCAAGGGACGCGAACGTGACGTAAAGAGAATAAAGGGGAAAATTCATCTTTCAGGAAGAAATCGGTCCTGATGGAAAGATTTCTCGTCTCTCGACGAGTCTTCCTAATCAGTCGCAAAAGTATGTATGTACATATAATAACATATACCGGGCAGTGTGTATTTACGCGCGTACTGCGGTGTCGAGAGACATGCACGTGTTTCGCTTCGATGCACCCAGCCACCTTTGTGTCTGTTTCTCTTTCTCTGTCGTTCCCCCATGCCCCCGGCATCTTTGTATTGTGCTCGCCGAGCGAAAAAAGGCGTACCGCAACAAAACCCCAGTCGTATATATCGCCGCTGTCCCAATTCCACCCGGTATATATGTATATATGCATATACATACATATTGTGTCATTCGATTTCGATTTACTTTGTCATGCAGCTTGGACACACCGTCGCTCTCCCGCGCCCATCATATTACAACACTAACGTTATAAGAAACTTGGTATGTGATTTAAACATTAAGTCTTTTTCTGGTATGTGATTTAAACATTAAGTCTACTAGTAAACTTTTTCTGATAATTATATATATTTTTATACTTTTATATACTTAAATGTTTTTAAAAAATATAGTATCATATTTTTAAGAGAAATCTCATATTTAAATAAAATATTTTTTTTTAAATACGCAACAAAAATATATCAATTACGATGTATATTCATGTGTGTATAGTTGCAATTTTTTGTAGCGGGTTATATTTTATTTATTAAAAAGTGAAAAGCAAAATATAAAAAAATAGATTGCAATGTAGAAACGTGAATATGATTCAAACGAAAGTGATGAAAAAATTCGTAATTTTGTTCAATCCCTTTCTATGACTCTTCATAAAGATCCCACGCTTTCTCTTAGTTATAAATCGCCTTTAAAATTTCAAAAAAGCTACTAGTGCCGGAATAATTTATTTGCAGAAACAGTCAGCTAATAAATTAGCAGAACAATATGCGAATTCCGAAAGTAGCCACACATTATACACACATGTATAACTCCCGCATATAAAGTGCACATTTGGTCGTTCTTATTCCGTAAAATATCTTTTATGAGTTAATCTCTGACTGACTCATCCATATCTCTGCTAATCAATTTCAACGCCTAAAGCAACGTGTCACGTATGCGAAATAGTTTATCAATTTTTGACGATAAAATTTATCTCAGAATCAGGTCGATTTAGCGTTAAAATAAAACCGTAAAATATAAACCGAAGAATTTTTGCATATAAATATGCACAAAACAGTTACATTAGTTAGTGAAGTATGTCAATCTGTATTTATGTGTTTATTGTCGTTATTGCTGCAACTTGTATAGCAAGTATTATTAGCTGACCACCAATATCATAGAAATGTATAAGAATGACTCATATCTAGTGTAGTGCTTATTATAACTCCTTGGCGATTTAATGACCTAGTCAGTTTAACTCATTACACTCCTACCTACTCTTTCTCTCTCTTTCTTATCTCTATCATCTTTGTATTAGAGAAAAATATGTATTAAGTATCTGAACTTTACGCGAATATTAATAAGCGCAGTTTTCTTTTATTCATTAGTTTAAGTACTACTAAAGTAGTTTCTGTGAAATTAGAAAGAATCAATTAAATGACGATTAACAGCGTTGGCGAGAAACCGGGCTTAAATCGATAATAATCTTATCGATCAGCAACATTGCCGGAGTCGGAGCGCGGGTGTCGATCGTTCCATGTGTGAGCTCCATAAAGGCGTCACGCTCGCTGAACAGAGCCCTCCTTGATCCAAATTCCAACCCGGAGGGTCGGAGGTTGAACGGAGGTTCAATCTGATTTTAATGTATACACAGACAAAGGTGACAGCGCGCGCGCGGTGAACTGTAAACCGCTTTCACAATTTTTTTTAACACGTCTCTCAAGAATGATTAAGATTAATGCAAATTCGAGCGAGCGCTTAGATTTAAATATTTATTCTATATTATATATAATACATAGATATATATATATATATAATATATATAACATATATAATATATTAGAATAAATATTTACATCCATAAACCCCTCACTTAAATTTGCATATTTATAGACTATGTATTATATTTATATTAAATTCAATTATATCAAAGTGTAGTGAAATTATCTTTAATTCCTATGAATCGCAAGATATGTATGCGTTTTTTTTTTTTTTTTCGCGAAGAACCAAGACAGAGTCAAGCATGATTAAACAATTCTCATTTCTTTCAATGACGTATGCGAAAGATTTTGCTGGTGAGACGCTTTTCTCCAGTCTCGGGGATGTGCAATGCAAAGCCGACGATGCTGATGATCTTAACGCGATTCGTAGAAACGATGGGCGGCGGCGTTGCGGACAGAATGAAGGAGGATATTTCGCAGCGGGGGAGAAGGCGGGCCAGGGGATGGCGAGATTTTGGGATTCGCTTAGCTCGGGCACCAGACGTACACGACGACTGCCGGATAGGGTAGGGCAGGGGGGCAGGTAAAACTCTCGTTTCATTTCGTTTCGTCTCGTCATGGACCGCTGCTCCCCTCCTGCCGCTTCTGCCCTTGACACAGTTCTCCGCTCTCGCTGTTACACGAGCTCGCGACGGACCCAGCCGAGGGCGCCTTTCCCTGTATGCTGTTCTGCATACATATGTGCGTATATGTGCGTATATGCCACGAGTTGCGCGTCGTTCGCGGCTTCTCTCGACGGCTTTCGCTAAGGGTCGCGGATCGCGGGTGAAATTGGGGGGACGAAATGTAATTGCGGAATGATTCTGTTTTCACGAGGCCAAATTCGGGCCGCTATATTTTGTCTAGATTGTTATAAAGATATGTGGCTGCATAATATTAAGAATATCATAATATCTCCCAATTCTCGGAATTGAACAAAACATTCTTCGAGGCATATATGTATAAATAATTGTGTAGATATTCAGATATAGATTTCTAGATTACCGAAATGTTAATCCGCGGTAGGCGTAATATCTTTTTGCCAAAAAACAGTCTGATCACGAAAAAATCCTTCAATTTAAAAACTATTTTATTTTTTTATAAGTTATAATTAAAATTATAAAAAGCTTGTGTGTGTATGTGTGTAAAAAGATTTAAATGACAAAAATTAAAAAATTAAAATCGTATATTATTTAAGGAAATTTCATAGATTTCTGCAAAAGTAGTTCTAGCTCTTATAGTTAGACTTTTGCAACTACATTGTAATTTTGAAACTATTGACATTTCAGTTTACAACAAATATTCGGTCTGACCTAGTCAAGCGACCTATCATCGAAATAGTTACTGAATATTTTTACAGAATTTCACATATTTATATATTTTTTATGTTTGTCTTTCATATCTTACATCTACATACTCTTGCTTTGTTTTAAATTAAAAGCTTAAATCTCTTTGATATTTTTTGTCTATATTTGATCATATCTTGCCCCTTTCCAAAACTGTTCGCATGTCGAAATATCGTCGATCCTGCACATATATAGTCGCACAATAATCGCATCCGCGTGCGTGATACGCAAACCGTGAAATTATTCAAAACAAAGTCGAATAGAAAAACTATTCGCAAACAGTCTTTCCCATCGGTAGATAAGTCTGTCTGCCATCAAGGTCAACCTTTAGCTAGCGTGCGTTTTATTGTTGTTCGATGGTGCGGCTCCGTCTATCGGCTGACCGCTGAGAAAATCGACCGCGTTCTATCCATTATTCGTATAGCGAGGAATATAACGTCGCGGCTCGAAATTGCGCCATCACAATATGAGAGAACCAAAATTTTACAAATTACAAAGCGACTCTGGGAATTTGCGTGACGGGCGAGCGTATCATCGAATTAAACGAGATAACGTCGCGCAATTATAATTTTCACCCTACGTCATTTCCTATGTCGAAACAGGCGGGCCCGTCGCCGTATTTCACAATATCTGATGAATAGTCCGCCTCGAAGGTGCGAGTGCGGGTCCCGGTCGGCGGCTAACGAATACATAATTATTCCGAGTAACAACGGTTCGTCCGACTTGCTTAACGATCGGCGTAATTACGGCCCGACTTATCTCCATTGGTCATAAACGCCATGGAGAGCGTCATTATGTTCCTACCCGAAAACCGAAGACCTACATCCTACATCTACATTATTTATGTCGGATAAAGAAATATTGGATATATATGTTACAGTAGCATTTTCTCGAAATGTAAAAGAGCGGAATAATTTTAATTAAAATAATCTTTAATATCTGCGTGTAATATATCATATTTCTCAACTTCGAAGTTTTTCTCGAAACGAACTTATTTCGATTCTTTTTTCGATATATTAAATAACTGATTTGACCGAAATTGACCAATGTTTTTTTTTAATTTATATACTTAACGATTTCTCGCCAATAATATAATACTCCTGCGATATAAAAAACAAAACATTATAACATAATGTTCATACTTTGTAGTAAAGTATATATGAAAAATCAATAAATAGCGAATTACATCAAACATTTGTGCAATCACACAATTCACTCGTCTGATTTGATGCAACGGTAAACAAATCTCTTACATTACCCCGAACATTTTTCTCACAATGACGATATAAATAAATTAATACTTTTCTCGGAATCAAGAGCGCGTACTCGCTTGTTGCAATGGAAGGTTTAACCATGTCATGGATTTAAAGGTCAGACTCTTTCCACATAGCATATACGATCGAAGATTCTGCGCGGTATCCAGTACTAATAACAGAATCTTTTTTAGCGATTCGCGTTAATATTTTTTTCTATAAAGATTTGAAATCGAAATAAATCACAGCTATATACCTAAGCCGAATTTTTTTCATTATAGCGTTAGAATGTTTTTAGGTCATCGTGTATTTTACTTCATCCCAATATCTTTTCGGTGTATAAATAACACGAAACTTACTGCCGGATCAAAAACTTAAAATACACGTTGATAAAGCACTTTACGTTATATTGCACGTTATACGAATTTATTGAAAACTTTCAAATATACGAATTATTATTAGATAGATTATGCAATTTTAAATCCGGTTCTTATAGATAATTCTATAAGTTTCAAAATCTCATCTAACTTATAAAATTTAATTTGTTACACTGTTTGTTTATATAGATTTGTTTATATAGGACAATCTTTATATATATATAAATCATAAAACTTGAATAATATTGCGGTATGGCAAATCGATTCGTCGTTCGCTAATTCTGATCGCCCTCAATGCAAGTGATCTGGAATTAATTCTTTATGATACACTTTCAATCAATTACCATATTATTCTATAATATTAGCTTAATGAAAATTATACTGGATACGCTTGGAAAAACGACCATGCATAATAAATATATCGATAATTTCATGTTATTTTAATTTTAAATGTGTTCATTTCAAAATTTTATTTTATTTTCGCGTTATTCTGTCTCACTCTGTGAAATCAAGTTACATAAACCGACATAAAGATTCGGAGATTACACAATATAGTGCAATGATGATACGGTTAAGATTTTCGGATTTAAAATATAATTTACAACTTAATATATACAATATATAATGTTATATATTTAAGTGGCTAAGAGGTGAGAATTGTATCGTGCGTCAAAGGGTTAGAGGCAACGAGTATAGGAAAACAGGTGAGAGAGGGTGTGGGAAGGAAGCGCGCGAGCAAAAGCGAAGAAGAAACACGAGGGGGTCGAAGCAGAAACGGGAGGGGTGGAAGGGATGGAGAGAGAAAAGAAGGGAGGAATGGTGGAATGAGGTCGCGCTGAAACTGGGCCAGGTTTACTCGGTAAGTGTGTCACCGCTTATTGATCATCGCCAACCACCTACAACCCCCTGCGGCAGCACTTATCGCCGGCTGTAAAGCGGGGGCGCAAACTGTTGCAACAGTTTATTTTCATTTGCCATCTCTTCTCGCCCTTTCCGTCAACCTTTTTTCCCTCCCCCCTTCCCTACCCGTTCATGCCCGCAAGAATACAAAGCGAATCTCTCTCTATTAGGCCATGAAATTACGAACAGCGCATTCTCGATTTGGCAATCAACTCTTTTTCTTTCTTTTTTCATTAGAAAAAAGATTTATCTTTGATGATTTTATGGATGTGTTCGTCTCTAGACTCTTTCAAGCATTAATTTAATTTTTACTTAAAAGAAAGAGAAAGAGAGAAATTGTGATATACGAAAAAACTTTTACTTGTAATATATACTTTTTTTTTTCTTTTTTTTTCTTTTTATCGTCGCCTTAAATGTTCTAAGACAATTCTGCTACATAAATTCAATTAAATTAGTTTTTTATTGACTTAATTATTTATTGACTATAATAATGTCTATGTAATAGATTTCAAAATTTTCAGAAAATATTTTCACGCAACAAAATCACAATTTCTTTCTTTTTTTTTCAATAGCATTGCGGATAATATTCCAGGAAGTCTAACATAGCGTAACGTTTCCGATTAGTCAATGGGTCTTCCTCGACCTGACGTTTCCTAACGTTTCCTATAACGTTGCGTAACGGGCTCCGAAACCGATTTCACTGTTTTCGGAGGCAGGAATGGACAGTATGTCTTTGGTAATGTTTGGAGGACCGGCACTGATGACTTAAAATACATTTTAATTCTTTTGAAATGTAGCACATTTTTAAAACGTGGGCAAAGTGTAATTATAGGTTGACAGATTCGAAATCAGACAGATCAAAAAATTGAGAAACGCCATCGTGTTAATATATCATGTACATCCGTCTCTTTCTCTCTCCCTCTCTGTGTGTATCACCTTTCGTCATACAATAAGATAGCTCGGTGTTGCTTCTCAATCTGTTCGTTATACGAAAGGTACACATCACAGATTCGTGTCCCGCTATTACTACATCGTTTCATTAACGATTTACGGTTTAACATAGTGTCAATTTCTATTACGCGTAATGTTGCATCGTGTAAGATTAGTTGGAGCTCGCGATCGAACGCACAAACCGGTTCTTTTCGGTGTCAAATACATTTCCATACTCAATCAGAGGACTATTACGAAACCACGCTGTAAAATAGCTTGCGATTAACATTTTATTTTTTTCGAAAGAAGCTGTGTTAAAGAAGAGAAGTCACGAAAATAAAAAAAAAAGTTACGAAAGAAGTCAAAATGTGTTACTACGAAATCTACAAATGTGATAACTTACATTATACATTCTTACATCTTTAAACGAAAAATTTAACGTTGAAAATATTCGATATAAAAAAGTACATTTTTAAGTTTATTATAACATATCATTAAATTTTGATTAAAAAATTATCCTCACATTTTTTTGTCTTCCAACTAATCATTGAAATTGCAATTTTCAGGAAAATTCAGCAGATGCGTTTTAATTGGATTGAGGCAAGATCGATCTCAAGTTGATTTTCGCTCGGGAAAAGAGAAAGAAAGAGAGAGAGAGAGAGAGAACCGACATATTTTTGTTACCTGCGTACATTATTTTTGGAAAGGACTGTCAAGAGAATTACGGTCGTTATCCGCCTTGTGATCATGTTTGCGAATAACAGCGAGAGAATCGCGCCTCGCGCGCATTTTGAGGCAGGTCGGTAATGCCAGGGAAAAAGAGGCTCGTATAGCGCGACTTGCGTTATCCTCATCGATCCGGCTGCTCGATAAGACAACCAACCCCGGATCCCGGATGATAGATATTATAGAAAACGCGGTTTCTCTTGCAAGGTGCGGATATTCTACAACCGTCGCCGCTAATTCCAATGAAGAAAGACATCGGAACTTGTTTGGATGAGCGGCCGGATGAGAGCGTCAAAAGAATCGAAAGTGATTCCATTCGTGGCGAGCCATAACGAGCGAGAAATAATGACGCGCACAACGTACCGGCTATCTTATGCGGCGTACCGAATAACTTAACTTCAAAATTACTTTTCGTGTTGTAACGAGTCGGTTACCGAGATAAAAAAAACAAGAATAAATTTTCTTTTACAATTCAAAATAAACATTTTGAATAATAATTTAACTTTTAATTGAACAAATAAATAAATAAGGGATTTTAATTTCCGAAAACTTGTCGACATTATTTTGTCGTAATATCGAGAAATGACGTTATGGATATTACGATTTTTTATTACGATGTTTTATTTGCATTGTTAATGAATAAAATAATACGATCATCGAGCGTAAATTCATCGTTACTTTTCTCGAGCTACAATGTCATCTGTACGATGGCAAATAGACTTGGAAATCACGCTTTTACATAAAATTATTCGATACTGCTAATTGCTAATTACGTATCCTTGAGGTGTTACGAGAAATATATTATTGACATGTATGTCAGGGGAAAAGAAAGCTATAATAGCTCAAAAATGATATTACAATCATCGATATTTAAAAGCGATTAATATACATAATTTAATTTTTCCATGAATTATAATCGAGGTAAAAGGAAAAATAACAGAAAGATATCAAAATGGCTTAATTGAACATTGAAAAGATTGTATTGCGATTAATATTTTTATACTCTCTCGCTGTTTCAAACAGAATCACAGTGCTTTGCAAGTCAGCATATTTATCTTTTATTCAACGCCGAATTTCACTTCTCAGCTCTTACGTTACATTGACATAACACATTATATACCTACATATATTCTCAATATAATCAAGGGCTTCAAGGCAAACAACTATATCTCGTACTAAACGCGTGTCATAATCTCAAGTAGAAAACAGTTGTTTAAGTTAACATGCTATCACGCTAACAATGAGGCAGTGGATTACTTCACGTTGTATCTCTGCGATGCTTGATTATCTAGTACAATACGCCGCGAAATGAACGACAATCTTTTCAAGTAGACTAGAATTCCACGGTACAAATTACACAGAACAGAGCAAAGAAATAAAAGAATAAAAAAATTCGTTAGGTGAGCCTTGTTCTCAACATTTAGCCGCTATCGTTTTCGACCGTTTGAGTTGAAATTGGTTAAGCAAAAGCCAGTTGTCTTACGCAACGCCGCCTTTGCTACTTCGCACTCGATCGAGGTAAGACTCGACTCGCTCGCCGCACGATAAATACGGGAAAGCATTCGAGAAAGCCAGGGATCGATTCTCTTTACGCGGGACTCTTTATTTCACGACTTCGTAACCAGCCGCAACCAGCGAAACAATAAAAACGAGATATCTCAAGATGTTTGATATAAGCATAAAGTTATTTTGGGAAAAATGGTCAGAGGCCGAGACACAAATGTGTCGGTCGGTAGAAATCGAGTAACAGAGTCGGCTGGTGATTTCTATGCTGCCATTTGCATAGCTCGCCCCGCTCGCGTGTTTCGCGCGAAAGAAATCCGCGCCGCGAGTGGCCTGATTCCTTTTTACGGCGCTCGTCAAAAAATATGTGGATCGATCTGCGTCTACGGACTGCTCAACTATTTTCCCGAGACATCGAGATAACCGCGAATCTAAAGGTTGACCGATTAAAAGTGCTAAAATCGGGGTCGTCACCTACTGAGAAAGCGGAGATGCCGCGCAACTGTAGCTGAAATTTGCTAACGCGATATATAATTCTTTTTTCAAATTTTACTTAAGTAAGCAGCTGGAAATTTTACTAAAATACACTCTTGTTTAATCCTCTCTTCAGATTCTATTTGTTCCTAATTCTAATTCAAAACAATATGCTTTAATTAATTATTGTTTAATTATTTGTTTAGTATTTTTATTATTATATAGAATTTCGTTCAAAGTTTTAAACTTATGTATAACTTTTATTAATGTAAAAAATGTGTGTGTAACTCTCTCAATTATAATAATTCTTAACCAGTGCAGATTCAAATGTAATTCGATTTATAGTTAAAGAGAAAACTAAGAATTTTGCTAATTTTTTAAATATTATTCATTTTGTAACAAATATATCAAGCGTTTATCAAAGATATCCGCTTATTAAAATAAGGCTTATTTAAAAAACCAAAGGCGATATTTACACTGGAATATCGCACGCGATCTCTATATTACGTACACCGAAACAAGTTTTCCTGAGCGAATCCCTGGCAAGCGAGCTGATTGCTAAACGATGTGTCTAATTATCCTCGCCATTTGTACGAATGCTCGATCGTTCCTCGCTCGTATAAAATCTTTCTCACGTAAAGGCATGCCTTCGCGCGTGCCTACGCTGCGATTCTCCTCGCGGGCAAGAGCGAGGCGAAACGAGGCAAAGCGAAGAGAGCGAAGGCGGCCTGGCGAGCACTCAGCTTTCGTTTTCACCCAGCCTACTTGTTAATCCGGTGAGTCAATAGTTGTATAACACTGGAACTACGTTGCGTAACTTACGCCGTCGTCGGTTTCCCTCGCGACCTACTTGCCCACTAAACTAGACATACATTCTTATCCAACAGTGATCCGTCCTCTCCCTCTCTTTCTGTCACTCTCTCTCTCTCTCTCTCTCGCGTTCATTATTTTACTCGATTTCTAAGGAACCGATATGTGTCACCTGCCAAGAGTGGTTCACACATTTCTGCAATCGAGAACAATTTTCACGACAATTCGATAGATTTAACTTTTATATAATAGTTGTAATTTTTTCAGAAGTAAAATCTAAAGAGCGCTTTTTTATTAATGTATAATTATTTTATTCACTTTAACGAGTGTATTGTAAAATGTAATTTGAAATCTGAAACACACACACACACACATTGTTCAAGTCATTTCTCTCGTGACTTTCCAAATTGACTAATCCTATTTTTTTTCTTTCCTTGAAAATTTAAAATGCACCCCTCCTAGAACGCTCATGCTTGGTCAACGTAAACAAAATAAATTGCATAATTATATAAATGCCTGGATTCTTTCGGTATTATGTACATATATAAGGTAATTCAACGTATATGGTTTTTACGTATTTGCATAGAGATATCGTTTTTTATACACTAAAATGAATTTTATATACTTCTTGAAGCCAGAATAACCTACAAAATGTTGGCATTGGTTTTAAAATTTCTTTTAAGCGAACACAATAATATTTTATTGCAAAACATTAAAGAAAAATATTGAACTCTAAAGAAGTCACACTCATCAAATACAACGTTCAGAAATGTTCTTATTGAAAACAAGCTAAGTATTATACGTTCGAGGATAGGTGATATTTTCGCAATGATACGAGACGCACGAACAAACCGCGACAGAGAAAAACTTAACAGAGAAAATTATTTACAGTTGGTTTCTACGACGTATGAAAAAATCAAACGATATTTTATGGAGAGTAAAGTTAAACGTCTAGTTGCTACGTCAGTTTTGCATTTTATTCAATATCGTAAATATGTTCTTCCGCGGTTCTATATTTCTATGCGACATACTAAAGTCGCCGTCTGAAATAACCGTCGATCAATTACAACGTTTCCCTATGAAATGGCAGCAAGAAAAATCCCGGTGAATATTTCATTATCAAACTGACTGAATACAGAGTCTCCTGGCGACGTTCTACTTTCGGCCACAACAATTCAATAAAGGATAGTACGACCATGTACCAGATATGCAAGAGATCCTTGTAATATATAGTTTCCGTAAAATTAACGCAACATGAAAAGACAACTGTCAAAACTTTTAATGTGCATTATCGCTTTTAGAAACTCTTTTAAAAGCAAAATAAAAACAGAAAAATTTTCACGAAAAAAAATGGTATAGATATTTTGCATACAAGAACCAATAAAAAAATTTTTTTTTATTGGTTCTTGTATGCAAAATATCTATACCATATTTTTTATCTAGCGGCAGAATTTTTTTGCTTTATTTAATCTTTCACAAAAAAAAAATCAGAATATCTATTACATTTTTATATAAAAATATAACGTATATTTATAACAGTTTTAACTATAGTATATGAAAGCCACTTTATATAACAGAAATTCTGAAACTTGTCTTTTTTTACTAAAGAATCATATCCTTCTAACACTCTGCCATGCGTTAAATAATTACGAATCTTTTCTATTTTGCACGTTTATCTAATGATTTTTTTAATCTTCAAAATGAATCGAAGCAAAATTCTCAAGATCACACCTGTCTTCGAGACGCCATGAAAAGTATTAAAATTGTCACAAACTGTCTTCTCTCGGTTGGTACCCGCCCTTTTCTCACACATACACACTCATTCTCTTTTTCTCTCTGATCTTTTCAGTATCTCAAGCAACACGAAACTAAAGGGACCTGCTGCGAACTGACATGGCGGACATAGCTATGGATAATTTTTCTTTCTTGCCCTGGGTCGTGGTTCTCGATCCAAACCGGCGGTTATGATCATTAACGTGCCTCGACGCACACGTCATGTCTATTATTAATCCTTTAGATACAACAAATATCTTCTCATAAGGACGAAAAAAAATATTTAATTTTTTATATATAACAATTTATATAACGCACATGCATACGCAGAAATTATATAAAAAATATTATTAATTTTAAAGATAGATAAGAAATATTTTTATAAAATATTTGTTAGGTACACATTACATTAGTCTTTTAAATAGCAAAATATAAAATGATACATATTATAATTCATGGAAATATTTATTTCACATTTCGCGGATCAAATAATAATAATTATTTAATCTTTCATGGAATAATTATATTTTTGCTACTGTATCAAATCAATCCCGGTTTTCTCCATTATTTGATAATAAAAATTTTACGATTTACATACGTCTATTTTTACAAATCATATGTCAGAAACAAAATTAATTCCAAGAGAGATAAATTCGCCCAACTAAATATATTCTAGGCAATACAACATTGTTATGCTACCGGAATCAAAATATCACTGTTTCATCAGAGATTAAATATAATTGATTTATAATAAAATAATTGCCCCGAAATATCATTCACGTCTCAAATTATAACTATAAGCTTGTCTGTACGCGTGTTTCTTATGAACAATCAGCATAATAATCGATAGCAGTGTGCGCATGTTACAGAAATTGTGAGCTCACGAAATCGACTGTCGGTGGGCGAAACGGGGTCATCGAAGTGTGCGAGTGATGGGAATGGATGGGATACCGCGATAAGAGAAACGCGCAAGACGCTTGAATTTTATGAAATCCCAATAAATAGATTTTACGAAACGCTTGCTTGAACGACTAGTCGCCGTTACTCTATGACGCAATCGATGCAAATATTGTACTTTTTTCAAATATGTTGGATATGTCGTCTATCTCCCTTCCCCTGTTTCAATCCTTAAAACATTCGACTCGTATAACGTAATTAGTCGCGCGAAATCACCATAACCCAATTATGTTTTTGATTAGATTACAAATACGCAAGACAGCGTTTTATGTCGTTTTAGTTTAATTTTATAGTAAATAAAATCAATTTTTTTATAAATTAATTTTACTTACACGAGAGAGAAAGTGTGTGTGTGTGTGTGTGTGTGTGTGTGTGTGTGTTGTGTGTTCGATAATAATCATATTTAATCAATATCGCAACGTCAATGCACTTCTAAAGAAAGACAAAAAATATATTGGTTATTGCATGTCTGGATCACATTATTACAATTGAGGAACTTATTTCCTGGTTAAGAGTTCAGATATACAGACACTAAGGAGCTTTGCGTGTCATTAATACGGAATGGAAGACAATCTCATATTGATATATGTATAATATAAGAAGATTGTTTTTAAAATCATTGCTATTTGCTTTATTAATGTAAAAAATGACATATTAATAAAATAATTTAAAAAAAAAATCATTATTGATTTCATATTTTCCTATGTTAATACGATTTTCATAATGCTAATAATTATTTTCATTTAAATTTTTAATCTATTTACTTAAACGAATTAATGCAAAAATTTTAGTTCTTTCAAAGAATTTAATATTAATTCTTTTTATCAAAAATTTGATAATTCTTTTTATAGCTTTTTAATATATTTTTAATTTTACATTGCGATTAAAATTTTCATTAAATTTAATGAAAATAAAAACAGCTTAAATTTAATCAAAAAACAGAAAATTTTGTTTACATACATTCAGCTATACATTTCTAAGGTGTCATTCGCAACAATCTATAATTTTCAGTATACTTTCATAATTAGATGTCTCTCGGAAAATCAACATCAAAGAATCCGTAACATTAAACTTTAATACTAAAGAGAACCAAACATTAATGTTAATTAATGTTTGCTCAGTCTCTAGTAAAATAACAATATAGTTAGTTGAAAATTTCAAAACTAACTAATTTTTAATTTTAATTCTATCGAATATATTAATCAATAAAATTCAATATAAATTAATTATTCTAGTTTCTACAATGCATTCCTGATAAATTGAAAATTCAAGTCGAAGAGATTAATATGGTATTACATCTGAAACAAACAGATTGCTATGAATTCGCAGAATCGTTTTTGTTAGAAACCTTCGATTTTTTTCATATCTTGTATTAGAATAGCTCGTCATTCTCTCGACTGTGACAGTCCGACATCCCTGAGAAAAAACGTTCGCGAAAAATGCGGTCCACGTGGAGTGAGAAATAAGAGAAATAAACAGTAGAGAAAAAGATAAAGAGAGAAAAGAAGAGAGAGAAGAGAAAAAAAGTTCGCGCGAACTGACGTGAATTGCCTTATTATAACAGCAGTATTGAGATTAAGTTTATTTAGCAACGAGTACGCCGTGACACACTAACCAAGTGGTCGAGACCTACTTAACTCACCGGGTGACCTCCATCGAAATTATATGGATGGGGTGATAGTGCGTGTAGTGCGCATTCTTCTTTTTTTCTCTCTTTATTTATTTCGAGTACACGTAACGCGCGCGCTGCGGAAAACGAGAGGCCGTGAGCTAAGCGTCCTTCGATTTTCATACGGGAAGACCTTTACTTAAGTCGGACATGTTCGGATTTAACCACGCGGTTGTCAAACTGTACGATGCAGTGTGCATCTAATGAATAAATATACTACAGAAACAACTTTGTGATCTATATATCTATTGAATAATTTTCCCTATAATAATAAATTATATAATAAACAATTGTCCCCCTTTCCTTTGACAAATTTACGAGATTTCAATTTACAGATTTAATTTATTATATTTTCCAAAACTCAAGATTTCACTTCGAAAAACGTCGATCCAGAGAATAATACATTTCTTAGAATCAGTAATGATTAAAATCTTGATTAGATTATTAATTTATAAAAATAAAGCAATAATTATAAATACAATATAAAGAATTAACGAAATAATATAAAATTAAGAATTATTCTATTTCGAAAAATTATTTTTTAACTCTCTATCTATGTCCCTTTAAATTATACAATTTACTATTTTTTAATGTAATCTGGTATGCTTAACTTGTGAGATTCTTTTTTTTTCGAGATTATAAAAATATAAATCAATTAAGAAAGAGAGATATATAATAGCTAAGAAACCACACGTGCTGTGTGTAATACACAAAGGGAAAGTATATATATACAATTTCACTTTCATTTGTAGATTGTGTCGAAAATTAAATAACGCGTCGATTTCGAAGTGTGAACTTTTGAGACGAGAAAGTTCGGTAATTTATGAAGAGATTCGTAAAATTCGAAAATAAGCGAACAATTAATTTTATGAAAATCATACAAATAATAAATTAATTATTATCCCATGGTTGCTTCACTGTTGCCTGACATATCTTTGGATATTATATTACTCCTTTCATGACACTTTCACTTACGAAAACACAATTATGATCGCACTAAATTACTAGAATACGACGATCGAGAGACACTTTACATATAGCAATGTTAATCGCGCACTTTATTTTATATTGCGATAAAAGAACATAAAAATCAAATGGTTGCACAAAGCTACGATCCATTCAATACTAAAAAAAATCACGCGATCGAATTCATACAGTGTTATCTTTGCACAGTATCAAGGTTACTAATGAACATTATATGTATGTACGCATTTTATGATATTTTTATTATCTCTTAAGATATTATTTTAAGCTATTATTATAAATATACAAGTTAAAATTAAAAATTGATATCTGCAGAATGCAATACCCAAGATCCAAGTCATTGTTTTATTGATCACACAATTAATCTAACCTAACATATTACTGTATAACTACGTAAGTTGAGACACGATAATCGAAATGTTAATTAATTAATTACAATTACAAAAAAACATATGGGCTGACAATCTAATTGTTCGATTGATCATATTTGACATTTCCTAATACTTATTGCAATCGCGGGTTTCGAAAGATAATACGATAAAGCATCCCGCGTCTCCTTCCTACTCGATTGTTATCGAGCAAGCTTGTTAGCTTATCGTGCCGAACTTTCCTTCTGCTGCTCGAGCGCACTATTGTTTACTACGGTAATGTTATTGTCGTTCACGTGGCGAAACTCGAGCTAATCAAAAATGTTGTTTTGTATGTCGTAATCGTAATATATCTCTCATGATGCAAAATACGAAATACGATCGTGCCAATAAGTACATATATTAGAAGACTATTCTCTATAATTACTATAATTAACGATTTTATCAATGCGCGTAGTTTATTTTCGCGATTATCATGTCTTAATTAACTATTGACTCGTATCACACAGTATCAGAATAAAGTTGCAAAATTTTTTCGTGTTTTTCTATTAAAGAAAAGGCGCAGATACAAAGCAAATCTCGTTTTAATTAGTATATATATAGAATATGTATATAAAACTATGTATTTAACATGTATAAATTATGTATCATAAATTTGGCGCTTGTATATCGATGATTTATTAAAATGCTCATTTTACGTAATTTATTTGATCGAAAATTATCGGCGAATCGGCAAATTCTTGCAATGAATATTATATTCCATGATTATATCTATTTTTACCTTGTATATACCTTGTATACATTTTTTATTCATATAACAGATAATGAAATTTTCGTAAAATGCATGTATATATATTGTCTATTAGCAAAGATACCATTATGTAAATTCAGTTACGCAATTTTTCAGTACTAAGGATCGTAACTTTGTGTAATTATGATTTTCACGTTCTTTCAATATCTCGCAATATAAAACAGTGCGTATTGTATATGATTAATATCGGGAGTGATATGCTAAAGTACCTCGCAATCATCGTATTCTAATAAGTGTACGCATGATTGTAATTGATCGTGTTTTCTGGAGTAAATGTGTGCCATAAGAAACAATAAAGAATAAATAAGAAAAGAAGAATATGAGAAAGAGTCAGGCAACGATGAATATAATAATATATAATTTTATTAATTTATTATTAATTGTATACTATTTGTAAAATTAATTGCTCACTCATATTCACGTTACTAACTCAGTTTATTGCTAGTTTATCGTTCTAAATCAAATTTATTGAAATAGATTTTAAAAATAATTGAAAATGCTATAGTTTACTTTATTTGTAGCGATAAGGACATTGAAGCATTGTCGATTATTTTTTAAACTTATTTCACAATCACAAAAATTCGAAATTAAAATATTTCGCACTTAATACAAAAAATATAATTTAATATAAAAATAATATTATTAATTTCTTATTTTTGATTACTTTACTATGTAGTTACAATATATTCAATGTTGGCGCATCCATAAAAATTTAATATTTTTAAAAAAAATTTATTTATAAATTAACAAATCTTTAAACAATTATTAATCACTCAAATGTACTTATTTTTTTATGATTCGCTAAAGTGCTTTTCGAAAATAAAAATGCTAATGTACATAATATAAAAAAAGCATTTTATCTTTAATATTGATTTGCTAATTGAGATCAATAAATTCGAGATGAAAACAATAAATCAGCAATAATTATATTATATATCGAAATTTGATTTCAGTATATAGTGAAGCATTAACGGCAAATTTTTTTTGTAAAAAATAAAATATTTAAAATAATAAAAAATCATTATTAGATATATTATGTCATGCGTATTACGAATACTCTCTAACCCTCGAATATATACGCGTACATTTCTTACGCAAACTAGCGAAAGTAGGCGGGCGCGCGAGAGCCGTTTTGTCTCACACAAACATATACAGATAACTCTCGTGACACGTACTTTGCGAAGAGAAACGAAGGCACGTGAGAACACGTGTGTGTGCGCTTTGCGAGTCGGTCGCGACTCGTTCGAGTTGGGAAAAAGATTACGAAATCCCGTTGAAAGAGCGCTCCGAAAGCGAGAGTGGAGAGGCCCGGGCCAAACCCGCCAAGTCGCCGATTATCAAATTTGGACTCGGTATATATCAAATTTAAAGAAAAATTTATGCGGTATTTCATAAAAATCGGAAAAAATAGAATTAACCACAAGATTAATAAAAATGAAAAGCATATCCAAAAAGAAATTTGATCTCCTCTTTGATGTATATTTATATTTAAAATTAATTATATAATAGATTTTTTTTATAATTTTTTAAAATATATTCTTTAAAGATATATCGAAATCCATGTAAAGCAACAATGTTTGTTAAACTTATATAAGTGTTTTAAGATTATAAAATAATTAACAAGAAAACAAGACTAACATTATATGTCTGGACAATGATTTTAGCGTTTAATCACGTGTCCTTATTAAGGAAAACATTCTGTATAAAATACGATAATCATTCTTCAAATATTTTGTGTAAAAGCATGTTTCATTAATCTTGGGAACATAATAGAATGTATCATTGTACGAGCAATGAACGATCAAGAGGGACCCGCATCCTGTTTTCTTATGCGGATATGTTTAAATGAGATATACTTTCTGTCGAGAGAAGACAGGAAGGGTCAAAACGTCACTTGTCAATATTACTTAATACACTTCAAGACAGCATTTAAAATAGATTTCGATTATTAAATACACCGTTTCTCAAATATTTCTGTATTACGCGTTTCTCTCTTTCTCATTTCTTGATTTTTAAATAATTTCCAAAAGTGATGTTTCCCCACTATTTATATTTTCCTTAAAATTATATTGTACTTTTTTCTCATTCGTATATTCTATATGGCATATTATAATATCCCAACAAATTACGTAATAATAAGAATATTACAAAAGAAATAATTTACAAAAGTTGAAAAGTCTTTTTTCCCGCTAAAAGAAGAAAGAAACGTTTTATTAAGATTAGAAAATTTTTACTCTGGCTTTTTCGAGATTATAACGATCCTTATTATACCTACACAAGTTTACGACACCTTTGGGATAAAGCCCTTTCTCTAAAATGACAAACTGCTATAACGTTGATTTCCTCACATCGTGAGCTAATTAAAATGTGAGACGCGATTTCGTCGGAGAGTAAAAACGCCTCGTGAGAGAGTTTCAATAAGTATTTAATGGAGTGTGAGACAGAGAGAAGTCGGCAAACAAAAAGGAGACCGCCAGTTCTACGCATGAATAAAGTCGGAGTATGCGTATTATGAAAACGGTCGGGCACACTTAAAATCGTTTATGTAATTCGTCTGTCCCTTCGGTTGTCCCAATTCGATTCTCTCCCGAGAAAGTACCATTCGTGAGGATTTTATCGTCGTTTTTGACTTCTTACGAGAGAGCGTATCCTTTTTCAAACGCGCGTTTTCGTTTCACTAATAATCGATATACTCGCGATTCGATATGCTCCGCGGAATAAAATTAATTACGCGACTATCGGGAATTCCGCGTAGCGATTATGCATTCTCGTAGTCGGATCATTAACATTGCAAGTGAGTTGTTGAATCAATCTTTTATTAATCACTGCAATTGTCGTTAATAACTCGATGTAGTTGCGTAAAATCAGTAGCTATTTTTAACATTTTCGATTGTGTATTGTACGCTATCTATCTGAAAGTATGTAGTTCATAGTATGTAGAATGGATTGCAATTTAGCAAATATTCTTAATATACCAGAGTAAAATTGAATTTGTATAATATCTCTCTAAAAATTCATTTTTTTGCATATTTTATAACACGATATATATAATTGGATTTTAAATTCCAAAGTATAGAATATATTTAAATTTAAATATTCCGTAATTAGGACGTGTGGCAAAATATCAAAATTATCAATATTCAATTCAAAGACCTTTCGTTAATGGATTCAAAAATTGTTGACGAAAGAAAAATGTAATTTTACTCCCCTCTGTTTCTCGAAAACGATTTGCTCCCTTTTTCGGCGATTTACATCATTTCGGAAATGCACTGGTTGCGTATTCCTCGCGGTCTCAGCCGCATCGCGACCTCCATTCACGCGACGATTTATGGATATTACGCTCGTCGAGAGATAAAAAAGAAGTATCATCTGGTGCGTCCACATCGACGACGCCTGCGCCGCCGGGGCGAGATAGATGCGAGAAGGCGCCGCGCGTCCACGTACGCGGCCGAGAAAGGACGGAGGGAGAGAGGGTGAGTGCAGTGGGAGGCAAGGATTTGTGTCATTGTCAGTGGGTAATCAGGTCAGTGGGCCAGTGGGACGACCACTTTCAATTTCAGTCCTTCTAGCCGTATATAACGCGCCGGGTCGCGCGCACGTCGTTTTATCTCTCGCCTCTTTTCTCTCTATCTGTCTTCTTCTTCCCCCATTCCAGAGATCGCTGCAACGCTATCTCTTTTTCGCTATATCTACCTGGCGCGAATCTCATTTTCTCCCCCCCCCTCTCTCTCTCTTATTCATCTATCTCGATCGCAATTGATGACGTGCATGCGACAAGGAGAGAGAAAGAGAAAGAGAAAGAGAAAGAGGTGGAAAGGGGGGAGGGAGGGTAGCAACAGTGTGGGAAAGAGATAAAGACAGGAGCAAAGTCATACTAGAATAGTAGAGGGATAGAGGCTGAAACTACCGACACGCGCCAATCACGTCACGCTTCCTCACGCACGAGCGTAATCGCGGCTCGCCGCGACGCAGGAATAAAGTCTCTCGCAAAAGAGAAGAAAGGGGGGAGGGTACCTACCTCGCTCGCTCGGTCGACCCGTTTCACCCCGTACCGCATCTTGCCACCTAGCCGTGCAGATATAGCGGAAAGTAGGACGCGTATTAAAAACCACAGACCGTGTCCCATGGCGTCACTTCTTGTGCCTCGACGCGGTGAGCCGGTATTACTCAATCGAATTCATCATAACTGGCACGAGAAACCTATACGAGCGGCGTATCGAACAGGTTGATGGGATACTACGCGGTGAAGTGAGGCGAGGTGAAGGCGAGATCTCGCTTCGAGACGCAGCGAGACGCGATCAGCGCCTTAGCGCGGTAATCGGTGGAAACTTTGAAATTAAACGCGCGCTACTTTTAATTGCGTGCTACGGGGCAAGCACAATGTTACTTTTTATAAGATGTTACGATAAATCCGATGATGCTTCGCACATCCTTCGTTCTTTTATTCCTATCACATCGAATAAGACAAATATTCTAAATCTTCTCTTATAGATGTATATCTTTATTACTTTAAATATATCTGTTTAGATATCACGCTGTCACAAATGTCAAAATTAAAGCTTATCATTTATTATATTTTGACAAAACATATCGTTTCGTTTAATATATATAAATGTGACCACTGCTAAATAATTTCTATATAATTTCATTCTATATAATTTGATCATAATGTGTGACGCAAGGGCGAGCATCACTATCGTACAGGTGATGAAAGGAAGCGTCGAGAAGTGCGCGCGCGCGAATCAATCGCACGCACGCTTGTTTTTTTTAAAATCTCGATAGCACCGACAGGAGCCCGCGTGATTAATTTTCACGAAAATCTGGGACGTAACCTTGGCTCTTTGTGCAACAAGGCCGATCGAGCGTTGTATTTAGAAACGCTCGCGAATACGACGTATAATACCGTAAATACGACGTAAAAGCGTATTTCATGGAATAATCGCGTAGAAATGCACAGTTACCGATTTTGTCAATTAGAAATGCACAATTTTTCTATAAATTGCAGAGACAATTAGAAGAAACGAAAGATAATAATATTAATATAACGTATATAATTACATGTTATATACGTATAATTGTATATAACAATAATTAAACGTCAATTGTAATTTTAATATTTCTAGGAATTTTAATTGTCAATATAGTGCGACAGAGATTTATTTAGTTTTCTAAACTATTTATAATTTTTATGTATAGACACACACACACACATAAAATAATTTGAAATTTCTACAAATAATATATTTTAACATATCTAGATTATATAAAGAAGATTTTGATTCTTCTAAAAAATGCATAAAAAGAGAAATGAATTTATATATCAAACAAATATAAAAGAAGAATTTTCAATTCAATAAGAGAGAAGAATCTAATTATCTCTAAAAGAATATCTGTTGTTTAATTCCCTGAAAGTATATACAGGATTATAATCACATCTAAAGTCGAAACAGGCATGCTTAAAAAATTTTATAATTTATAAATTTAATTATAAATTTGTATATGTAATGTATAAAATTAAAATGTAAATTATTTTTTGTTCAAAGGCGATATAAAAGCAATACCGCACACAGGTTTATTTTTATTTTTTATTTATCATTTAAAGATTATATAAAATACATATGCGGGTAAGAAACAAAAATTAGAATAGTTATATGCAAACTAGATATTGATGATATGTGTGTATGTGTATTGTCAATTATTGTATTCTCATGGCATTCTATTCGCTCTATATTTTAAATGACTGAATGATTGAACAAATCGAACATGCTACCATGCTAAATTTTTCAACAGCCTATTCTTTTCAACGATACCTTCTTTCATTTGTGCGTTACGCATAATTCAGAACTTTCCAAATTAAAAAATAGTTCAATACTCTTGAAATATAAACCATTTTTCATTTTGAAAAGTTCTGAATTATGCGTAACGCACAAATGAAAGAAGGTATCGTTGAAAAGAATAGGTTGTTAAAAAATTTAGCACGGTGGCATGTTCGATTTGTTGAGTAGTTCGATTTGGTTCAGTTCATAAGAGAAAATTTTCTTAGTGTAGTATTAATGACGTAGCATTAATGAAAATTGATCGAATTTTATGCAAATATATAAAATTCTGAATTTCAGCTATTGAAAAAAATTTAAATTTATTACAATATCTATACGTATATATAATTGCATAATTATTGGTCTTACATCTGATATATCAACGTTAGATTTTAGTTATTGATAACAACGTGAGGGCGCCACGCGTCGGTGAATAAAATTTTATCCGCATGACGTATATCCGACAGCAAATTTTGTAATATTACAAATCAAGAAAAATCAAACTAGAAATCTTACATGTCCTTTATTGTACACATATTTCATTAATTAAAATTTAATTAAAATTTTTCACGTTTGTAATATATTTTCTACTAGATATTTATAATAAAACAAAGATATGTTTATACGAAAATATTAACAGCCTCTAAAAGAAATGCCAGACAATAAGAAATAAAAAAAGATTATCGAATTGATTTCAAATATATACTTGAAATACATCTTTTAAAGGATCAATTTTTCAAGCTATTGTTTCTCCTCTATAAATATGCAATATTTATGCCGGCTACAAATGTTTGCACGATTACAAAAACGCAAGAAAGATATGCAATTTTTTTGTCACTTGCACTTTGTGACATACTATAGTTAGTCGAAGAAAATGTTACATCGAAGCGACTCGGATGAATGATATAGAATCTTTCAATTACAAATATCTTAGATAACAATATTAAATTGTTTCCTAGAAATATATAATTTCTATATATTATAATCTTCTCTTTCTTAACACGTTTTATTCAAAGTGTTCGTATCGTTATGAAAAATAATGCCGTTGACGATATCGTGTTTAATTTCGCGAGATGGAGAGTCGCGTCAAGTGCACCGGGACACGCGGGCGTTTATTTTAGATAATTGGAACGCATGATACCACGCATGTGTATTACCGTACACTTTGGTTGCTCACGTCGCGCACTGGGAACATTGAATAATAATAATTACTATTGTTGGCTCTTGGCGCGGTGTTATTGAGTTATTCCGATGCGAGTTTATCAAAGTGGGTCAAGCGATTCAATAGCGACCGCGACGGAGGCGAAACGGTCCCATCGTCTTTAACCGTGAACGTGGGTGGTAGTGTGTGGATGTGTATTGCGCGGTGCAATAAAAAGCGCACACGTAGGAGAGACGTTTACGCACTAGTACTACACTTACAAATGAGAGAAAAAGAGAAAAAAAGAGAGAAAGAGAGAGACAGAATCGATCCCTCGAGTCTTGACGCGTCAAAATCGGCGGAAATGTCCCACGAGGGAGGCGTTAACCCATTTCTCTTAATCATAAGTGGAAGCGAATTAAGAAATGGTTGATTTACCATCTCCCCGATTACACCTACGTCGAATAAAGAAGGCGGAATAATCGTAACCCCGGCGCGCTCTTTTCGCTTTTTTTTTTCTTTGTAAATTTTTAATTTTTAATTGAACACATTACGTTTTAATATTAATGAGAACTGTAGTTAACGTCGAATTTTCGAATAGAATTAAAATAACGCTCTATTTAGAAAGAATTTAATAAAACAAGAGTTAATTGTATAGACAAATTCGATGCTAAAATTTAACAAAGTTAAAAGTTTCAATAATATAAAAAAAAAATTTTTTTTACCTTTTAGAACATTTTTTTGCAGCGCAATTTACATAGAATAATCATTAGTTTCATCATAAATATATTATTATCATAATTGTATTTGATAATTTGTGAGCATCAATAGCGATCTTGACTCTTATATAAAAAATCTATAGAAATCATAATATCTAAATAATAAATTTGGCTCTAAACGCGCGAAATAATGAAACCCTTTCGCACAAGTATTATAATAAATAGACGTCTCTATTTATATTCGTGACAGATACAAATAGACAATTTATTATAAATTAGATACAGGATTATCTTTCGTCCTCCTGGGGTGAGAGTTGGGACAACAATATCAATTGCACAATAAAAAGAACAAAAAGAGCAAAATTCCTTTGCTTGTTTTTATCTTCATGATATTCTGAAAGAAATGAAATGGACAAAACAACCTGCGATGCTGTTAACAGCATGAAGACCATTCGTCGAAAGTGTCGATGAAACGGTTTAAAAACAAAATGGTCAAATGGAAGAGGTTGACAGAGACAGACGGGGGACAGGAGGATGAAAAGAATCGTGTCGCGTGCCTATTGTTGTAAAGTTCTACTTCCGAAGTCATCGAGCGGAGGAAAGGGAAAGCGCGCATGTTCTGTAAGTTATCACCCATTACAGGTATTGCCTCATCGAGATGCGTGTCGAAGAGAGAGACGCGCGTTTGTCTTCGTCGTATTGTTTAACACGTTTCTTTCTGTGTATTAGCACGCAATGCAGCAACAGAATTCTGAAGAAACATATGCATTCTTTACAAATCGAAAAAGAAATAGATACGTTAACCCTTAGATACTCGAGCGTTCAAAATCAAAACGCGTGTAAAACACGTGCCTATTGTTTTCATCCCTACGATATAGTCGAGATGGAATGCTAGATATTTCTTTGTGTAGATATATTTCTGTGTTTAAATAAGAGAATATAAATCTTACATTGATGACGATAAAAATTTCGCGCGATAGTTTCTTTAGCTTTTCCATTCTCGGATATACAATAAAAAATGTTTGCTATTTTTATATTTGAATGAGATTCATTTGAATCAAATTCAGAATCAAATAACACACACTGATATTGAATATCCAAAAGCAAAAAACAGCGGATTAATTAAGCCACGCGGTAAACAGAAATATTCTTTCTTGTTAAATATTGTTTATTCTGTATGTTTTTTAGTTCTAATTGCGAACCATCATTAGCAACTGTCAAATACAGATAAAATAAATCTTATGAAGTTCTTTTATGCGAATTTGAGTCGATAATCCACGCTTCATAAGATTTATTTTATTTGTATCTGACAGTTGCTGACAATCAAAATTAGGAAACCGAAACATACAAAATAAACAAAATATTTACATATATAAAATTGGAGAGAGAAAGAGAATTATGCAATAAAAAAATGTTGGAGCAATATTTTATTTTCGAATTCTATAAACGTCCTATTTCAAAGAACGTAATAAAGTGCATTTATCCCGTCAATTCATCATAACATTAATAATAAAAAACAAATCGTCAAATTTATTTACAAAGTAAATAAATTTTAGAAAAACAAATGAACAATCTGGTGTTGTTACATAGCCGTAACTAAATTTTTCATCCCTGCTGTTTCGCAATAACTTTGTGAAAACACGACCGTCGTTACTCGTGTTTATAACACCTGATTTCCACGCCATTCAAATTTACCCTCACGTAAAGTTCTTTGACCAGCAACCCTCTTTAGTTACCCTACTTATTGTTAGTCGGCCACCCTGGGATTGTTCTTTTATTTCTCCCTCCTTCCCGCTTTCCAACTGAGCAAGATTTATCGTGATTTATTGTACAAACTATGACGTCGAGATATATGCGCAACAAGTGCATTTCCGGCACAGCAGGTAGATTGCACCCTTATTTTATTTGATGTTTTATCGAATCTATTCATTTCGTAATTTCGTATCTATGAAGGATCATCATGCACAATTGTTAGTGCCACGCGCCACTATGCTTAAAAACACGAAAAATATCTGACTGTGAAAACTTTTTGTCATAATATCAGTGAATATGCGAAACTAAGTTCGACCAATATTTTTGTTGAATGGTGCCACTACGAACAATCGCAATAAAGTACGGACATAATGGCGTTTCTGTGACATGTTTAATGATAGTAAAACGGAACCAATGGTCCGGAATATAGCAGTAATAAAATTTATACAACATATATAAACAACAAGAAAACGTTCAAATAAAAAAAATTTAAGTCTGCTGCGTTCAATATATTCGTTTAAATCATAGCGCGATCAGAGAATATAGCATGTTGCAAAACTGTTAAAATATAATTATGTAAAAATACAAATGTATTAAAAAAATTCGAAAGCTTAATATGCAGTTATGCTATTCTAATAATCCGAGATACCTACTATAAAAATAAAACTATTTAAATTATCAATCGCGCCATATTAATACCTTATACTTATTAGCTGTAATAATTTGACTATCGGCTTCATATGGTGATCTTAGACAAATTCTTTTATTCAATGGACGAAGATAATGTCAAGTTTGCATTAAAATGATAATGTCAAGATTAAGACTTCCTTAACGTGTGCATAGCAATTGCAAAATTACGACCGGTCGACAACGCGAGATATCTCCGGTGGCGGAATCTCACACGCATTATTATCAAATTGGCAGGAGCAAAACAGCGCGCGATACTTCCTGCTGATAATTTTATGTCACTTCCTATGTTATCTATCGCGATATTCGTCCTGCGACGACACTCGTATTCAATCGTACTATACATCAAAAGTGACAGTTGTGTTTCACACATTCAGTTTGTCCAAAAAAAGAACGTTTCGTGTAATCGAGATTATTTGATAGGAAAGAAATCCGAAGATATATATTCAGGTAAAATAAAACGGTGTCGAACATTTTCTTTTCAAAAATAAATAATGAGACTCGAATTTGTTAGTTTACTTTTTACAACGCTATATTCTCGGATATATAGTAAAAATAATGTCGTGTCAAGTGCGCAAGATTTCAAATAGAGATAAAAGTTGTCACGACAACACATATAGTTGACTTTTATGAGTGCAGAAATATGATTCTTATAATTAAAAAATGCGAACGTACACAGAGAGAATTTTCTCTTAGAATTTACCCTGAAAATCATATGGTAATCGTGGGACAATATGATGGTATGGGAAGAATTTTATGAGAATTTCTCTGATTAATATTTATCACAATAAAAATAATAATATCTATCACAATAAAATATAAAACAAGTTTGATTAATTTTACTAAACTGCATAGTAAAATTAATCAAGTATATTTTATATTTTATTGTAATAGATATTATTTTTATTGTGATAAATATTAATAAAAAAAATTCTCATAAAATTCTTTCCTTACCATTTTGTTCCACGATTACCATGATTTTTAGGGTAAATTCTAACAATAAGAATCCCAGTGTATAATAATCTTTTCGATAGATCTTTATCGAAGCAAAAGGATATGTTTACAGTATTAAAATTTCGCGTGATTATTTAAGGCATAAAACAAACTTCATAAGCCGATATTTATCATTTGTCGAATGTTTACCATCGTTACCGGAAACGTGACGATTGCGTGCCAATAATTCCGGGTATGGTTTGGCAATTATAGCGGTAGAGCTGTCACGTCATCATTGACCACGTGAAAAATACACAATTGTTGCTGTGGTTATAAATTACTTCGGCGACGCGTCGTAACAGAAAGCAAGGCGTTAATGATCTTTGTTACGCATTGCGAAGCCAATAATAGCACATAACGCAACTACTGAAATGTCGGCTGCATTATTTATGACAAATGTATCAACCTATTTTGTCAAGTTTCGTGCACGCGAAACAATCAAAAACCATTACGATCCTTTAATTTGGGGTGGTCCCACACAATTCGATTCGTATAATACAAACTTTGATAGCTATTCTTGCAGATATTAAATATTTGTGTTATTACTATAACGATGCACACATTTTATGTAAAAATCAATTATAATAAATTTATAATATTAAAATAATTATTTTTCGATTAAGAGAATTTCTCAAGAAAATGTGTGACAGAAAAATAATCTTATATACATTATGAATAAGAAAAATGTTTTTAATGTATTTTGAATAAGAAAAAATAATTTTTCTTATATTTGAACTTTGAACTAACTTTTTTCTTTAATTTAATAATAATACCATTAGACTATTTACACACAAATATTAAATATCTTTGAATGATAAATTAGTTTTTGCAAATCAAATACATTTAAAAAAATCTGCATTTGATAATAATTTCAAAAATGGAAACAGCTCACTACACTAAAAAAAAAAATTTGTTAACTTGACTAAACCTTTCAACTAAATTACTATTTTGTTAATTGAACATATATTAGTATTTAAATCAAATATACGTTTTATTAGATTTAATGTTATATTTAATTTGAATATTTCTATATGTTCAATTAACAAAATAATATTTAGTTGAACGATTTAGTTAAGTTAACAAAATTTTTTTTCAGTGTAGAGTAGAGCAGTTCAACATGTTCGTGATATTAATAATCTATTTTAATATTAAATTTGCACGTGTCAAAATTGCGTGTAAATTTCATACTATAGAGATTCTAACGCGGCTTGTGCGGCACATCTTCGTAAATCAGCTGATTTCACTTAATCTTTAAATACGGCATTATTTGTATGGCATTACGATATGGCCACACATCGCAGATTAGAATTTTTTCATTTATTCGTTTATATAGATTGTATCATCTCACATTGCAAACATAATGTTAATGATAAAAAAGCGAGTGACATAAAGAAAATTATTTTGATTATATAATTAAGTTAAAATACCTAGTAATCTTTTTCCAAAAGCATATGGTAGCAATAAAGAGCAGTTCAAAACATATAATTCTTTAATTAAATTTTGCTAGAGCAGACAGGGGGTATATGATTATGTAGATTGTAGATGGATAAGCTGGGACAAATGGAAGTACAGGATATTAAAAAAAAAAAAGAAAAAAAATTTGTTTAATAAATTTATTTATAACTTTAGCACAGAGTGAGCAAATCTTCAATTTTCAATTATTTTCATAAAAAATTTCTTTTCAATAATTTATCGAGAAATGATCAAACTCTGTTTCTTCATATTTTCTCCTCTACATAGTGTCTATATGTATTGAAATTAATTAAAAACAGCTTACCACTTGTCCCAGTCTACTCAACTTGAAATATTTAGTGGAGTCTTCGTGTCCGAATGATATCGGAACTAGTTTCATCTCAATGAATAAAACATAAAAAAAAAATACAATTCGAATGAGTAACAGAGAAGAAAAAGAAGAGTAGAAAACGGGGAGAAAAGAGTCTTGTAAAGAGGTAATCGCGCCTGTATGGTATTGTGTCAGAAAAACTTGTCTCGCAATCTCTCGTGCTCTCAACGAAGGAAGAACAAAAAAGGCGTAAAGACAACCGAGAAAGAGAGAAAAAAAAAACAAGCGGGAAAAGGGAGAGGGATAATGTCGACGTAAATAAAGACGGCCGAGTCTCGTTTCGACGAACCGCTATTTTGCTCGCGAAGGGTCGATGCAACTGAGCAGTAGCAGCAACATATTCATAAAAAAGCGTTTGAAGGCTGTCTGTTCTAAATTCGAGACGACGACCGAACTGAGAGGTCTAGACACTCACTCGCGAGTGATTTCGCGGACAACTCGAAATTTGTTCCGAAACGCCTGTTGCATCATTAAGACATCGCTATACGTATAGCACACTAATTAAAACGTAGGCCATTAATTATACGAGAGGGATCGCGTTTTCTACACAGAAAGAATTTTCTCTTAGAATTTACTCTGAAAATCATGGTAATCGTGGGACAATATAGTATGGAAAGAATTTTATGAGAATTTCTTTGTTTAATATTTATCACAATAAACATATAATAATATCTATTACAATAAAATATAAAATATGTTTGATTAATTTTACCATGCAGTTTAGTAAAATTAATCAAACATGTTTTATATTTTATTGTAATAGATATTATTATATGTTTATTGTGATAAATATTAATCAGAGAAATTCTCATAAAATTCTTTCCATACCATTGTCCTACGATTACCATGATTTTCAGGGTAAATTCTAAGAGAAAATTCTCTCTGTATATCTACTGCTAAGAACGTGACGCACAATTTGCGAGCGGTTCGCGCAATCGTGACTAGACGCACTTGGAATCGAATCAAATCCCACGACGAGCGCATTAAGCGAATTACCTTTAATTACAGATCTTTTTCGATTATATCGAACGTTCGCCCGGAAGGTATATTTACGCTACGACATTTATTTTCCTCTTCAAAATGACTCACGCGAGTTTATTCAGGTTTATTTAAAGAAAAGAAAATTATTATTTTAAAATTTATCATCATAGATTTATTATTTCAGAAGAAACGAGTTCGTAAATATCCGCGGATTCAGAAATGGCACGAACAATCATTCATTCGGAGCAGTACGGTGCAACAGACGACAGAGGATCCGAGACACGAGGAAGAAAGAAGAAGGGGAAAAGGAGAGGGAGCAACTGCCAGACGGAGAGTGCGAGACGAAAAAAGCGCGGAGGAAAAAGAAAGAGAAAGAGAGAAAGATGTAGAAATTGAGACAAAAAAATGAAAGAATGACAGGGGACAAGAGACGCGCGAATGAAGGGGGAGGGACGAAGGTGGTTCAGCAAGCGGCTCATTAACGATAGCAAAGGCCCTAAAGATATAAAAGAGTCATTGAGGTTACCTGCGACATCACTGGCGGCTAAGTCGGTGATGAGATTGACTCGCTGTCGCGATTGTTGCTGCGCCTGTTGCTGCTGGTGTACCTGATGATGCAGGCTGCTCTGTTGTTGGGACGATCCCGTCAAGGGCAGATTACCGGCACTCGTAGCAGTACTCTCCGTCAGGATCACTGTCGGCGCCACGGCGGAGGTGGAGGACGTTGACGACGACGAAGACGACGACGACGCGGATAATTCCGCGAGAGGGCCCGCCGTCGTAGCGATACCGGTATTGTTGTCGAGGATCGTCGTCGCGGGTTCACCCCCGTTCTCCCCTGTCCTTGTAGCCATTCGGCCCCCGTATATGCCAGCAGACAGACAGACAGGAGTCCCTCCTCTCTCCTCCACGTCGTCCCCGCGAACGTACGCACTTATCCTCGAAAGAACACCTACACTCTTTTACGTGCTCCCTTTCGATCTCTCTCTCTCTCACTCTCTCTCTCTCTCTCTCTCTCTCTCTCTCTTCGCGATTCCGTCCCGCGGTAACGCGCGCTTCGTCTTTTTCCACGCTCTTTTCTTTCTCTCTCTCTCTCGTTCAATGTCTCACTCTCGCTTTCCCTCTCAAGCCGGGGACCCTCTCTTCGTCGCACTCGCGCACGCTCACGACGTGTCGTCCCTCTCTCTCTCTGTCTCTCCTACCGTCTCTTTTCACTGTTACGGCGCCCCGCGCGCCGGTCAGAACGCCGTGTCCGTCAGCGTATCGAAACTGCACCGCCTCGGTTAAGTCTCACTAGCTCACTCGCTCGCTCCGGCGGCTTTCTTCTTCCCTCTCTCTCGCTCTCTTTTTCTCTCTATCTACCGCCCGTCGTCAGCCGTCGTACGTCGGTGTATCACGGGACGACAGCATCGGGACGTACGCGCCACGCTTACGGAAAAATGGAGGAATATCCGCGCGCGTATCTGTTAACCTCCTGTCCGTCCGCCCGTGAAAAAATGGAACGTTAGACAAATGTAGGTCTGTAGGCCACTTCACTTACACTTTGCATCGGCACGGGCACTCCCTTAGTCAAGCGAGCGTCCGGCGCACTGTCGCGCTCTGACAGCGCGAGCTGTCAGGGCCGTAACGAGAGCTGCCACGCGTCTGCATATCCCGTGCACGACGCGCCAGGTCTTCCGATTTCTTTTCTCGACATACCTTCCTCGGATACGATGAGTGTCGATGAGCGATGACGGAGTAGAGATCGCGTCGCGGATCAAATTTCCTCGCCAACTTCCGTCTTGCTTCCGCGAGTGTTTGTGGCGGGAAACGAACTCACGCGTGATTAAAGCCGACGCACGCGATTTTATACGAGTCTGAAGAGACAGATGACCGCGATATCGGGGCGCGATTAACCTCCAGAACGCGGTGTCACGTGAACGCCGATAATCCTCGACTGTGCGCGAAACGGAACGCGTGTCGTTCCGATTTGCGACCGGACGTTATCACACATGGGAGAGCGATATTATACAGACAAGACTTACCTACGTACGTGGCTACCTTCAGACCGCGCGCGTATATGTATATACATACCTACATACGTACGGCAGTGGCCGCGAACGAAAGGGAAAACCTAATCGCGGAAACGTAATCTCGCAGACGCCGGCGTCTCGCTTTCTCGCTCGCTCGCGCGTGTCGTCGTTCGAACGAAAGAGAAAGCAAGAGAAAGAGAGAAAGAGAGAGATTTCGTCTGGCAAAAGAGAACGGCAGAAGTAGAGAATGAGCTAGTATGACCCGGTTACATATAGTTCCGGGTGCCATCGCCCGCCATATTTACGGTCCTGCGCCCCGAGCTCGTCTCTCGCGGGCGGAAAGACGCAATTTCCAAAAGGATACCCCCCGGCCCCCTCGATCCGCGTCGTCGCGTGTGACTCCACGTGCCGACCCGACCGTGTATCGTCGTATAGCCGCGAAAAACTTTTCGGCCGCTCTCTCGCGATCCCGCCTGTCCACGTACCTCTCCTCTCCTCCACCTCGGCTCGACAGCGGTCGATTTGCCGCCGCGTCTCGGATACGACCGATAGCTCGAGCTAAGTAGGTCAGCTGCCGCAATGTCCGATCGGCCGGCGCGGGCCGCCGTTACGCGGTGCACGTTGCATAACTCGTCACCGCGCGACTTCACCCAATATAACCGCCGCGAAAAACTACGAACCGACAGACATAATGCGGTGCAATCCGTTTTACAACGAACAATGCACTTGACTAACGCACTCGCGTTCCGCGCCACCAGCGCCCTCTGTCGCGGAAGCGCGCTCGATTTGAAATGAAACGCGCGAGCATATATTTCAATCTTTCGACCGACGATTTCTCGAAAGCTCGATTAAACGTAAAACGATGCGACGAGGAATTAATTATTATTTTTCTAATCCTTTTTTCTTTTTCGCTGATAATCACGCACAGAATATTGAAAATTATACATAAACATTGAAACTATTGAGAAATAAAAACTGAAGAAAGATTTTCCCAATAGATTACTAAATGTTTTTTTTTGTTTTTTTTTAAATGCATAACAGATTGTTTATTTTTAAGATTTTTAGATTTAATTAGAATATAATCTCTCTCCTATTCCTTTTTAATGTAATAAATTATCGAGTGAATTATTAAAAAATATTTAATAAAGAGAAAAAGGGAGAGAGAGAAATTAAAATACTAACTAATAAAACTATAACAAAAAAACATCAAATTACTTAAGGAATCATAGATACAATGTTTATGCGTGTAATTTCCCAGCACTCTGTATTATAAAAGCTTATCCTTCTGTAACATAATTGCATAATTATGTTACAGTTACATTGTTACAGCAATATATTTTTTTTATATTTACAATATTTTCGAATAAAAACGTCTTGAATCGAATCAAATCTCAACATGTCGTAAATGTACAAAGTGTATATAGATTATATAAAGACACAATTGTGATTATAAAATACAATATATACATCTACAAGAATATAAAAATCTCAACATTTACGTATCAAAAATTCATGTCATATCACAAAATATATTACCTTAAAAGGTCATTATAAAATTAGAAAAAATATTAAATCTTTAAAATTTATAGATCTTATATTCTAATTCAGTTTGCGATGATATGATTAATCGTCTTAATTGTTCTTTTGTTTAGCTTCAGCAAAAAGAGAACGTGATATAATCATTCTTTGAATCTGTGAAGTACCTTCATATATTTGAAAAATTTTGGCATCACGCATAAGTTTTTCTACTGGATATTCAGAATTGAAACCAGCACCACCATAAACCTCAAATAGAAAATTATCACGTAATAAATTGTAAGAAAAATATATACAATATATACATATTTTATATATAAATATGTATATATATAATTTATATATAGATATGTATATATATAACTTATATATATATATATATATATATATATATATATAATTTATATATAAATATGTATATATATACTCAATCTTTAATAGAGAGCAGACAAGTCTTTTATATAAATTATTGCATTTACCTGTACGGCGTCTGTAGCACATTTATTAGCTACATCAGCAGCATAACATTTTGAAATACTTGCAAGCATTGTAGCGTTTGGTAATTCTTTATCAGCAGCCCAAGCTGCTTTCATCCATGACATTCTAGAAGTTTCAACGCCAATAGCCATATCAGCAAGTATAAAAGCTACAGCTTGATGCTCTGCTATTGGTTTATCAAATGTTTTGCGTTCCAATGCATATTTCGTTGCTTCATCCAGAGCTCTCTGTGCTAAACCAACAGCCGCTGCTGCAACCTATAATAAATATGAAAATATAAATATATGTATATATTTTGTATTAAATTCATTTAATATCTAATGTCATGAATAGAAATATACCGGTGCTCGAGTTCTGTCAAAAGTCTTCATAGCTATCTTGAAACCTTGCCCTTCTCCCAATAATACATTCTCTTCAGGAACACGAACATCTTCAAATGTTACCATTCGTGTATCACTTGCTCTTTGTCCCATATTCAATTCCTTCGAAAGAAATGAAAAAGTGATTAATACAGATTTTTAAAACTTCGAATTAACATATTTAAAATAAGAAAAAAATGTTGTCAGATATTACCTTACGACCTGGAGTTAAACCCTCACTATCACGTTCCACGATGAAGCCTGTAAAAGCCTTTGCAGCTGGAGCTTTTGGATCAGGATTTGTTCTTGCCAAAACGAAATACCTATAGAATAAAAAATTGTTAAAAAAATAAAAGATTTTCCTTACAAATTAATGTCAGATATTTAAACGTGTTATTATACCAATTAGCAACACCGCCATTTGTAATCCACATTTTTGTGCCATTAATTACCCATTCTTTTCCTTTTTTTTCAGCTTTAGTCTTAATAGCTGCTACATCAGATCCTGCACCAGGTTCAGTAACACAATATGCCTGTAAAAAATATTAAAAAATATAAAAAAATAATATTTAAGTTATATATTATATCAAAAAAATATTTAGATTATATATAAACATATTTGCAAATTTGACACACCGCAACAAGTGGCTCCTCTATGAGTCTTCCAAGATATTTCTTTTGTTGTTCCTTGGTTCCAGCTATGATGACTGGAGTTTGCTGAATAAATAAAGGCAAAAAGTTCCGATATCTTGTCTCAATAATAAATAATTTGATTAATATATATTCATAACTTCGAAAGAATTGAAAACTAATAAATTCTTTAAGAAAAAAAAATCAATTTTTATAATTTATCAAAAAAATTCTTATTAAAATTGTATGTGGCACAGAAGTGAAATATGTATAATAAATCAAACTTACTCCAAGACTTGAAGCATCCAGTGCAGTTGTTATTCCTGTACAACCATAAGCAAATTCTTCTGTAACCATGCAGGCATCAAAAATACCACTTTCCAAACCACCTGCGATATAAATAATCTTGAATCTTATTTTTGCATTGAAAGATATTTTTGGATAATATTATTCTTTATTCCTAAAACTTTTTAAACATATCATGCAAGTCAAACATACCACAATGTTGTGGGATATGTTTATTCAGAAGACCAAGACTCCATGCCTTTTTGATAAGATCCCATGGATATTTTCCAGTTCTATCATATTCTGCAGCTACCGGAATAATCTCTTCTCTGACGAATTTCCGTGTTAGATCTTGCATTTCTCTCTGAGTATCAGATAGTTCTAATAATTCAATAAAAAATTGTGTTTTTCAATCAGATATAATAATTATTCAGATAATATATTATGTATAAATCTATATGTAATATAAAATAATATGCAAATGTTAAAAGTTGTAATGTTTTGTACAACATTTTTATGCAAGAGAAGATTAATAATTTTTATCATTATTTGTTGTATATACAATAATATAGATATCTTTCTGTCTATATAACTATAAAATTTCTTGTTGTAAAAATATTAAACATATTATAAGATTTATATTTTCTATCTGTTCAAATATAAATAAATGTATCATTTATTTTTACATAATTTTAGATAAAACAGCTTCTAAATGATGCATATATTTAGATACTTATTTATTTACATATGTTGTATTTATAAGTACTTTATGTGTATATTTATTCTAATTGTAAGATAAATGTAATGTGCGTGTGTGTGGTATTGGAACAGTAATTAAAAATAAATATATACAAAGTTTACAAATAACTGTTGTAACTTTTATTTCTTAAATTAAGATTAAATACTTCGAATAACTTATCTGTAACAGGAAATTAAGATATTAAAAACATCAAAAAAAGAAATTATATTTATGATTCTGAATCTTTATATATGATATATTTATAGTATTCATCTATGATACTATAAATAAAATAAAAATTGATTTATTTTCTCAGAAAAATTTAAATAAATAAATCAATATAAACTTTCAGGTACTGATACTTATGCAATTCAATACTTGAAATACATTCTTTTTAATCTTGAAAATTGCTTCAAATTAATAAAAAACTTTTCTTTAAGAGAATAACTTTTCTTAACTAAAGAAAGTTTTCTTTATTTTTCTCACCCAAAAGAAAAAATTAATCTCGCATACTAACCAAAGTTATATCCTTGATCAGATTCAACAGCTGCTGAAAATGGACGTACCATTTTTTGGTACATTCTTGGACTGAATATCTGAAAATTGATGTCAAAGTATATGAGCATGATATTAAGCACATAAAAATATATTCATAAAATCGCATACTAATCATTTTAGCTATCACATGGTTTATTCTTTGCAGCTACAATATTGTATTTTCTATAAAATGAAATAGATATATATATACTTATTAAGTATTGAAGAGAAAAAGAGGAAAGATGAATAATAGAAAAATTACAAAGAACAAACCTATTCTCTATTTATAAATCAAATATATGCAATAAAGTTATAAAAATCGCATAATGTGTAATTTCAATAAAGCACAAGTAAATTGAACGATTATTATTCTTTTGTTACTCACTTTTTTGAGCATCATATTGGGAATATTTAATTTTAGACAGACTGAAGAACAGATGAATGTTGAATAGTTCTTATTGCAGAACTGTTTGACTATGACTTTGCAGTTAGGTAAATAACAAAGGTAGATAGATATCACGAAAGTAGAGGGAGATGAATTTATATTTCACACTTATATAGGTTAGGGTTAGGTTAGGTTAGGTTAAAGTACTAAGTACAAAGTACAAAATTTTAATAGAAGAGAAATAAAAATAATTAAATTATTAAAGATTAGTTCGAAATGATGGCGATGAATGTGCAAACAAAAGTTACAAATCTTTTATTAATTAAATTTTTATTAAATAAACTGTGTATATATATTGATATGTTGGCACATTCTCACACACATGTATCAAAGAAATCGATAAAATGGAGATTTTGATATTAATTGTAATTATCACAATTATCGTGATCGAGATAATTGGTGTATATATAAGATTGCTTATATATAGCTTATTTAAACAAATTTGAATATAACTATATAGCCCTCTTATATATAATTCTTATCCTTCATCAACACTATATATATATTTATATATGGCATGCATTCCACTCTTATTTGCATTTCTAATTCTTTTATAATTATATTTTAATTATTCTTTTTATTATTTTTCTTACATATATGAACAGAAAATTCAAGAAAAAGAAAAAAAATATATATAATTATATATATATTATTTATATTTGATTATATATATTATGGATTTTTTCCTGTGTCTGTATGTGTGTGTATGCGTGCGTGTAACATTTCTGTTTTTATTTTTTTTTAATTAAATATATACATATATGCGACGTAAGAAAATAAGTGTAAATGTCGCACGTTTTGTAATATGTATTCTAATATTATTTATAAAATAGAAAATGTTAAGATAAATAATATAATATAATGTGAAATTTTATTATCATCTATAAATTGAGATATTGTTTTCAATTTTGCATTTTTATGTATATATAATGATCATTAGTTTAAGAATTTTTAAGAAATAATCTTACTATATAATAATATCGCTTTGATTGAAAACACTTCACATATATTTCACTCAAGATGACATATACGATTCATCTTTTTTTACAATACATCATCATACGCCTTTATGCAATAAGTAATTTTATTCATATAAGATCATCTTCAGAAAATTCCCTGCCTCATGAATAATTGATGGAAAACCATAATAATAAATATATATATATATTGTTTGTCTTACATCTATTATATAATAATACCTGTTAATGTGTTTTCTGCAATCAAACTCTGTTTATGATTTAGGAGATAATCAAGCGTTCGGTTATTACGAAGATATAGTTAAATATGATTCATTCCAATGATGAATCATATCAATTAAATCTTTCAAAAAATTCACCTTATCCTTGCATCTTTATAAATATTATTCTTCACAGAACTCATCTCATTGAAATAGAGCCTGAATAAATTAAATAAAATTATATAAAGTTATACAAAGAATATATATAAGATTATCTATTTGTTTAAAAGAGAGAGAGAGAGAGATTGAGAAATTGAAGAAGAATTCTCAAGAAAAGCGTTTCATTTCTTTTACCATTTTTTATTTTTGTAAGGATTATTGATATATATTTTTCTCTGCTATATGTAGGAAAAATCATATTTCTTCATGTACTCTCTATTACATATAAAAAAAATCTTTTCGTTCTCTTTTAGATATAATTTTCTTTCCTTCTCTCCTCTAAATAAGATGCAAATTAATATACGAGTAATAAATAATTATTTATTTTTCAAACGCAGAAAACAATCATGTATTTTCAAGTATTTGACGTTGAGACGCGAAAGCATCGCTTGACAAGATAAATATTTTCTAAAAATATATAATTAACTATAATAATGCATCATTATATATAATATATACAACACTAATATACTATAATTAAAAGAGATGTACTTCTGAATCTTTGCCAGTTAATTCTCTTCTCTTTTTGTTACTTCATTAAAATCTAAGAAATATTGTCATCGTTAAACTGTCAAAGAAAATTGTACTATGATCATTTCATAACAGTTTTTTGTCTCGGCCAATTCGTATAAATAGGATGCACAGTCTCCATTGAGTACTCCATTAGTATATCTTTATTAGAAGAGTAGTGTAAAAGTGAAAAAATAATGGCTCGGCTAAGCTACATCGTAGCGATCATCAGTATTGCACTGACGTGCGTTTTCGCAGAGGAACTTTATTCTAATCGGTATGACGACATTGATATCGCCGCAATTTTTAATAATTCGAAACTGCGACAACAATATTACAATTGTTTTATGGAGTCGTCACCGTGTAAAACAGCTGATGCAAAATTCTTTAAAGGTATATCTAATATACAGTACATCTTACTTCTTTTTCATTGCAGTCTTTTATTTTTTTAAATCAATTTTTTTTAATATTAATGCAGTCGGGACAGTTATATTTTTCAATTATTTAGTGATTGAAAATATAGCATTTTTGTTGATTAAATGCATAAAAAAGCTAAAGTAACAATGTAATATTTTAATTAGTTTCATGCAGTTTTAAAGCGCTTCTCTAATAATTGTATGCTAATATATCTTATCAGCATATTTTTTTATTTCTGTGATTATTTTTATAGATTCTATACAGTTATTAATAAAAAGCGAGATCAATTATTATTATGAATTAAAATCGATAAATATCAAGGATTTTTATTTTCTTTCAGGGGTCTTTGGTGAAGCTTTGCAAACCAAATGTAAGAAATGTACTGAAAAACAAAAGCAACTTTTGGATTACGTACTCGATTGGTATTCAAAAAATGATCCCGCTGCACTGCAGGCTCTGATTGCAAAGAGTATAATGCAAAAGAAAAACGCCGAACAATAATTGCTGATAATAAATGCTGACAAACGGACAAAATCACGGAAAACAGCGCATATATATATATATATATTGTCTATAAAATTATTAAATATTTATATCTAGAAATCTTTCTATTCTTTTCAGGAGAGAGAGAAACTCCATTATGTATTCTTATTATTAAATTTATATATTATAATGATATATATATATATATATATATATATATATATATATAATGTAGTGTGTTAGAATAAAACTTTTAATAATTTTAAAATTTCGTCTTATATTTATTTTGTAATGTGTATATATATATATATATATATATATATATATATATATATATAATATGTTTCAGTACAAACCACCTTGCTATAGATATTTGCATATAAAAAAAAAGAGTAGAATATAGCAATATCTTTTGTATTATTTTTCAGAGCATAAATATTGCAAAAATTTCTTTCGAAAATAATAAAAGAGTAAGTAATAATAACCCACAGGTAGAACATAAAACTCATAATGACATCATGATGACGTCATTTAAAAGTGATTTTGGAAAAAATTTTTTATATATTACAATTATTTGTTTATTGTTCACAGTTCACACATATTCTAACAATTATTCAAGCAACATAAACTTTTTAAAAGTCATAATGCAATTATTTTATAAAGGGGATTTAAATCTAATGATTACTTTTGTCATCTTTAAATCATTTTTGAATCATTTTTGTCCAGATAACTTTTAAGTGATGAATAAAATCATGATGATGTCATTATGACGTCATTATGAGTTTTATGTTCTACCTGGGAAAGTACAACTTTATATATAGTGTATATATACATATTTAAAACGGTACTAATAAATTTTAATATATATATTCTGCAATATAGTAAAAAAGAATCACAAGAGATGTTATTTAACATTGTGCGTGTATGCCAAATATATCTATATATATCTATATATATTCTATATATATTCTATATATATTCTATGCGTCTGAACAATCTATATATTGCGTTTAAATTAAAATCTGTAAATATATTTACTAAATGTAAATTGTCAATATAAATATTTGATTTGTTTTATTATGTAATAAAAAACATATTTTAAGTATGAAAAGCGAGCATGCAAGAAAACACGTGCAGCTAAACACGAATGAATTTCATAATCTTATGTATAATAGCGGCGCAGAGCTGTGTTGTGAGACGGGCTGGGTTTTCTCGCGCATGCGCGGCGGACATAGCATCAGTGAGATATATGTACAGATAAAAAGATGTACCATGATTACATAATTCTGCAAAATTTTTTGTAATATAAGGAAAAATTATTTTATTTTACATTAATACATTATGTATGCTGTATTATTAATTATATATTACAAATTTTTCCTTATATTACAAAAAATTTACATTATGTATGCTGTATTATTAATTATATATTACAAATTTTTCCTTATATTACAAAAAATTTTGCAGAATTATGTGATCATGGTACATCTTTTTATCTGTACATATACCTCACTGATGCTATGTCCGCCGCGCATGTGCGAGAAAACCCGGCCCGTCTCACACACTGGCGCAGAGTCACATTTAGCTGTTCAGCATGAAGATAGCTATTCACCCGTTGACAGCTGATCCGACAGCAGCTTGGCGCGAGTTATCTCAGTATCAAAAAGTTGTTAAAATAAATGCTAAATTGCCAACGACCGAGGCACCGAGCGATAAAGTACGTCTGATAATTTTTATCGTTTTAATATTTTTATACAAAAAGATAAATGTATGTTAACCTCAAAAATAGTTTCTTTACTTATTTTATATTTTTCGTATTATTAATTATACATGTATAAGCAGAATTTTTTAAATCTCTTATTTTTACAATTGTTCACATAAATAGTTCTATCTGAACGTATATTTAATTCGAAATAATAAATTTAAATTTTCAGTTACGCGTAGTATGTATGAGCGATACACACTCACTTACACCGTTTATAAAATTTGATATACCTGTCGGAGACGTTTTCATCCACGCCGGAGATTTTACGAAATGTGGCAGTTTACAAGAAGTTATAGAATTCAACAATTGGATAGGTACATTATTACTATTATATTAATACTAATAAATCAGAAAAACCTATAAGATAAGAATCAGTAATCAATCTATTTCATAAGAATCAGTATTTTTATTCATTAATAGCATAATCTTGAATTTTTAAAATCTAAATTGTAAAAATTAATTAATACATATTGTGTAATTTTAGGTAACTTACCACACAAACGTAAAATAGTTATAGCTGGCAATCATGAACTTAGCTTTGATCCGACATTTACGCACCCCTTTTCTGTGCATACCAGTGGGGATCATCAGAAACATACTGGAACCAGCATACTCGACAATATACCCACCTTGGGTATGTCAAAAGACACTCTTGCTGAAGCTATTAAAACTACTAATGTTAAAGATTATTTGACAAACTGTACATATTTGGAAGATTCCGAGATTGTAGTACATGGAATCAAGATATATGGTACTCCATGGTAAATATTTTGTCAAATTAGCTTCGCTAAAAAACTTAGTAGCGAATAAATGTAGGCTTATTAAACATATTAAGTAAAAAATTTATATAACTCAGAATTGAAAAAATTAAGCTTTTAGCCGGAACATTGTTTTTAAAATGTTACGAAAAGAATTTTTCATATATTTAGGTTCTAAGATTAAACAATATACAGACAAGCTACAAAACATTTGTGGCTTGCCTATATATTGTGATATGTTGTAAAAGATAAATCATCAGAATTATATTAAAAGATTGACTATTTTGAATATGTATTATGAAAAATATTTGTAGAAAATAATTTCAGGTATAAGAGATTTCTTATTTTTGAAGGACAATTTCATTGAAATCTTAGGCAACCAGAATTTTGTAAATGGGCGTTTAACGTACCACGTGGAGAACCATGCCTGTCAAAATGGGAACTGATTCCATCGGATACAGATGTCCTTGTAACACACACTCCTCCTGTAGGTCATGGAGACCTATGCTGTAGCGGAGTACGCGCTGGATGCGTAGAGTTATTGTCGACGGTGCAAAATCGTGTGAAACCTAAATATCATGTATTTGGTCATATACATGAAGGTATAATAAAATCTTAAATGCAAAATCTAAATATATATATATATATATATATATATATGAAAATATTTATACAAGGTTTCATATATATATATGAAAATATTTATACAAGTTTTCTATGTATTTTTATTTTACAGGCTATGGCATATCATCAGATGGCAAAATAATATACATCAATGCATCTACTTGTGATTTGAATTATCTGCCAAATAATTCACCAATAGTATTTGATATAACATTACCTCCTAGTGTTCAAAAATCTTAAGCTATCAAATTAAATAACACCAAAGAACACTTTAAATTTTTCTTACTAACTTGAGAAAAATTCGTACATAATCGATGTACAATTATATAGAGATACAATATTACATAGAGAAGTTTCTCTTGCCTTAATTTAAACATGGTATATGTATAAAGCATATGATATAAGTAATAATTTATCTTTCTTTTTTCATACAATTTGTAATGATTTAATATCTCAATAATATTAAAAATATAATATCCATAAAATTATGTTGTAATCTTTTTTCTTAAATTATATATTCTATTATCCTCTATCTCTTTTCTTTTCGTCTTATCTCTTCGTTAATAAGAATAAGTTAAATTTTCATTTTTTAAACTTCCCCAATGATTATAATAATTTGATATATTTTTATTAAAAAGTGATCAAACAATGAAAGCATCTAGTATTGAAAAAGACATTTTATGACATCTCCCACGCACACATATATGCTTTCTTAATAAATATATATTACTTTTTATTCTTTATACATTTATTGCTATACCTAATTGAGTAATAAATAACATTTTTTTTTATTAAGTAAAAAATTTGCAATCATATCATTATAAACATATTAAGCTAAATTCATATGTTGGTTCGAGGTTATTTTCCAAATGAAAACAAAACGCATATTACAAATTTTTTTATTGTAATATGGCTGAGGTATTCAATTATGGTCGCATTAAAAAAAAACACGACCGTACCATTTTCTTATTAGCTATAATATATGATATAATCACAACATGATAATTTTAATATAATTACGAAATTTTATTTACGTAATTTTAGCATCAATATATGAAAAACTTTTCTATGCAGAGATATTACAGATCTAAAATTTTTATTTAAATACGGGATCTCGGTATTATGTAAATTATGTTATTTAAATGATACGTACGGCACATTGAGGGCATTTTAATCATAGTTTCGATCTATTAACTTACTAATATCTCCTGTTAAAAGAGATCAACAATCAACTCTTCTTTTATTTTCTTTTTTTTTTTCTTTTTTAAGCGAGACACGTTAAAAGGTGCTATAAGTTATATACAGCAAAAGTTGCAATTTTGATCACAACAAAATTCGAGCAAGACAAAGGCATTATGTATTTTTTCTATTGTCTACAAAAATTCGAAGAATGCTTTTAAAAGGCTACTAAAAATTTTAAAGAAAAAAACCGACTTATATAAATCTAGCCTTTTAAAAATTTATCATGATTCTGTATCGATTAGTCAAATTTACTGTTAGAAATTCATGAAAAAATAGAACTAATATAAATCTCAATTTGAAGTAGGAAGATTTTCATCTAATATGGTACATTTGAAAACAGATATGATACAGATTCACCATTATGCGTCCGCCTTACGGCTTCAGCAAACATCATCGACACGTCAATGCACTGAAAAATAACAATTAATCAATGATATATTATGATTAAATTAATAATATTATCATTAATATTATCTATAATATTATTAATAAATCTATAATATTATCATTACTGTTATTATCGCGATAAGAAAGAATTTCATATATGATTCCTTGAGTGATAAGAATAATAAGTTACCTGAATCTTTGGGCAATCTTTCATGTGACCATCTTGGGGAATAGTATTGGTCACTACCACAGCTTCGAAACAGGCATTGTTAATCCTACTAATTGCAGGACCGCTGAATATACCATGCGTAAGTATTGCATAAACCTTTGTGGCACCAGCTTCCAACAGCTTTTCCGCAGCATGACAGATAGTACCGCAGGTATCGGCCATATCGTCTACGAGGATCGCGACTCTGTCTTTGACATCTCCGACTAGTACCATGCTAGCGACTTCATTCGCCTTTTTCCTTTCTTTATGTATAAGCGCAAACTCGACATTTAATCGATCAGCGATAGATGTGACTCTGTAAAATAAAAAAATATCTTAATATCAATATATCTGATATCAAGATCAATATCTTTGATTAGAATTTTTTCTTTTTTTTTTTTTTGATTGCTTACCTCTTGGCGCCACCCGCATCAGGGGAGACAATGATGCTATTTCGCCATTCAACAATATTCTCTTTAATCCATTTGAGGACAGCTGGTTCGGCAAATAAATTATCTACTGGGATATCAAAGAATCCTTGTATTTGACTAGCATGCAAGTCCATTGTGATAATATGATCAGCACCCGCTACGGAAAGCATATTCGCCACTAGCTTTGCGGAGATCGGCGCACGACTCTGTAAAAACACATTTCGATAAGATAAGTTTCGAGAATTTGAACGAGTCCTTCAAGTCCATTTGCAACTGGAAATTTCCTGCAATTTAAAGAAATTGCTATTAAAATCTTATAAAAACACGCGCGCCGAAAACATGAAAAATTGGAAAAAGTTATAAGCCCCAGTCTGTTTGCTACCTTTGAGCTGAACAAGAATTTCACAAAATACAACATTAATTTATTTCGACTGTGAGGGCTTTTTTAAAAAACAGATATTATTTATATTAAAAACAAATTGCCGAAAGAGATTTTCTTTTTTTTTTCAGAGGGGACAAAATATAAATACAATGGCTATGTAGTAAAATATTATTCTTTTCTCAAAAAAATATATAATTTATAGAAAATATATTTTGACAGAAAAACAACGTTGCAAATGCACCCCAGTTAGACTCTAAATAACTATTGTAAGTGAAGCAAAATATCTAAAATTATGAACGCAAAACGAAACACAATGCATCTCGGTCCCTTAGCCTCATATAGCAAAAGATGGTATGAGATGAACAAGAGGGCAAACATTTATAGATATGTATAAGTACATATCACAAATCTAAAAATAGATTTTAATAAATAGATATATTTCGCGAGTGCATATCTCTGATTAGGTGCAAAATTATGTAAAAAAGAATTTATAATTAAAGTATATAAGCAAATTAAAGTATATCCATATTTTTTAGTACATTGTCTTCAATAAAGAAATGCATTGTGCAAATAATGAAATATTTTTAACATATAAATACTTGTAATAATATAAGTTGTGTTGTACATAAAGGTTACAAAAGACTATTAATAATCATTTTAAGATATCTTTTCACAATTATTGACAGGATAAGTTATTACAAAAATAAAAAAAAAACACAACACATTCCTATACTATTTAAGCATATATTAATAAGGATGAGCGATACTTGATTAGTGCACTCAGACAATAACACTGATTTAAGCCTCAATAATTAGTATCCAATGAAACATACATGTACGCGTACCCCATTATACTATTTGCGAACAATGTACTGCTATTGTATTAATATTTTGCCCTCTCATTCGGATATCATATGCTTTGACCAAATGTTTCATTCATTCATTCATTCACGGGGATACCAATGTGCTGTATAGCAACAATATTATTTAAGTTTGGTTAGTCCTACAAAGAAAATTTTCATCTTATATATAATTTTAAAAAAATCAATATTACAAATCGAATGATTCATCGAGTTATCATTGCAAACGCCGCACTCGACAATCTCGTTGCTATTATACTCACTGTAGACAGGTCGGGCGGAATATCCTGAAAATACCCAACTATTCAGAATCTTAAAAGGATGTACACAAGTTTTCTTTTCTAAACATTATAGTCAAATATTTCTTTTCACTTTGTAATATGATTTAAAAATATAACAATAGCTGAATAAAACTAAAAAAATTCTGCAATTTTGGATAACTATCTAACAACAGCTGATCCAAAATTGCAGAATTTTTTTAGTTTTAACTTATATATATTAATCTCATGCAGTACCCAATTAATACTTAAGAGATGCCCATTTTTGTTGTATATTAATATATAAAAATATCATGCAAATATTTTTAAAAAAGTTTTATTTAAAATAAATATATTAAATTTTATATATATATATTTATTATTTTCAATAATTTGCAATATATTTAATATATAACATTAATTAAATGAGATACATCGAAGATTGATGAACTATATATAATTATTATTGACATGACAACAAAAATGAGCACAGAAGACCCCCCTCAAAGAGAAATCTAGCACGAGTTTTGCAACACCCATCCGGGTTATCTAATGTGATAACCTTACGTTATTATTGAACAACATGCTCCAAATGTATGCATTTGCAGTGCTCAGATGTTTAAAACATTTGCCTTGTTGTAAACATTTGTTTCAAAATGATATGTAGATGTTGATACTAAAAGCAACGAGTGTTTATTTCAAAATAACACTCTGACGCAAAGTCTGATTTAACACAACTTAAAAAAGTTTATAACTTATAAAACTCATGCTTGATTTGTACATTTTTAAAATGATTATATAAATGATATAGTTCATTTATAACAATAATTTTGATGTGACTTTTATATAATATACACAATATTAAAATGTTATAAATTTTACTTATTATATTAATATAACATAGCTTACATAGTTTATTAATATTATCTTTGTATATATTTTCTCTCACAAATTATATATTAGTTTCATCATTTAACAATAAATAATATATGATTTAAAAAGAACAGTATCTTTTACATACTTTGTGTACCTGATTAAATTTTTGAGTCGTATATCATTTATATAAAAGCTACCTGTTCTTATAATATGGAATCATTGGACACTTGCAATCGTAAATCGAGACAGCCAATATAACATAGTATATCTACTTTCATAAAAGATTAATATCTCTATTAGTTATAATTTTGCCTATCGAAAAAGCAAAAATATATCCCTAAAGATTAAAAAAAATTATGATAATCAACAAATGATGAAAGTCCAGTAATATACAAGTGTATCTCTCTCCTATCTGGTGTAGCCCAATGACGTAAGCCGACAGAATATAAGCACATTTTATATATGACAATGAAATCAAGTTTTGCGTTCCAAAAATGATATTACTCCACTGGTCTGTTACAAAGCTATGAGAGAATAAGAAACAGATAAAAATGGACCGCTGCAAGTTACCCTGAATTTCCACTCGTTCGACTTCATGATAATCTGATTTTTAGAGTCTCCGCCATCATTGCCCTGCGAAGATACAATACATTAAAGAAATATAGCTTCTTCTTCTTCAAGATAACGTTTCCTCCTTATTACACATTTGCTGTCTTTACTACCAAAACATAGACTTTAAGTTTTGTTAATATTAAATAGAATAGAAACTAAATACATATTTTATAAAAGACAGATTTGTGTACTTATATATAATATAATGTAAATTAATATAGAATTATTGCGCTCGTGTATATTATAAAAATGACATATTATTAAACAAGAAATCATATAGATAGAAATAGAAGATAGCAAATTTTTTATGTACATATATATTAATTATATGTAAATCAATTATCTATTCCAAGTTTTGTCAAAAAAATTGTTGCAAGTTTATATGTTTTATTTCTAAAAATAATGTCAATCATTTTTAGATATGCAAGTGAAAACTAATGGAATTGGAATATCTATTTATTCAGATGTAGATTGCGATTATATTAATTGGTGGATTAATTAAACACATATTAATAACAATTGTTATTGCAAAAATCTATCTTGTAAATATGTGCATTTACATATGTGTGTGTGTATATGTATATATAAATATACACAAGTACATACATACATACATCTTGTGTTATACAAGTACACCAGTGATTATGTAAGTTATATAAACATATCTTTTAATTATTAAAGTATTAAGATTTTGTAAATATGAGTGAGAAAGAGATATCTTACATATTGTACATGTACAATGAAAAAAGAGAAATATATATATATATATATATATATATATATATATATATATACATGTATATATATGCATATAAAGTATAGAGTTGTGATAAGATATAAAATTTAATTACTGTTTTACAAAAATATCTGCAATAGAAATATAACTTTGAAAAGTATTTTGAGAATAAAATTTTTCATGCACACACAAATTTTTTACCACAAGTGCAGATATAATGCATATATCACATGCATATATACTATTTATCATTTCATATACTATTACTATACTATTTTAAATGACTCGTTATATATTGTTGGTGTAATCTCAATGAAGAGATATGTAAATATATACATTACAGAATATTTTATAAAACCAAATAATACCAATTTATTAAAAAAGAATACTTCAATATAGAAATTATTAATTTATATATATACTGATATGTATAAAAACAAAAATAATTGAAATAAATAAAAATTGACTCGTTTTTCCTTTCTCTTCCTTAGAAAATGCATTAAGAATTTAGGTTTGAGAATTGTTAAGCACTGATATTCGTATGATATAATACTTAAAGTGCATTACATAATAATCACAAAAAATTCGCTTTCAGGCAGCAGAATTAATTTCGACTTTTTTACTCAAGTTTTCCTAAGCTAAAAATTGATCGCAGAAGATGTACTTTAAGTACCATCGTATTAACATCAGTGTTTAATGATAGTTTCTAGTAACCTAAATATTCTTAAAAATAATTGACCTATATATAAAGCATCGTAATTAAAAATTAGTATTATTTATTAGTTTGGATACTTATCTATTTTGTTAAACTACTTAGAGTTTAAATCTATCTAAACAAATAATTATTATACGACCCTTTTCTCTTACCTTGTCTTTTTTATCCTGCCTTGCATAAGGAAAACAAGGAATAACCGCTGTTACTCGGGATGCAGAGGCAATTTTGCAAGCGTTGATCATAATCAGCAGTTCCATCAGATTATCGTTTACCTCGCCGCTTCCGCTTTGCACGATATACACATCTTCTCCACGGACAGATTCTCCAATCTCCACGCTAGATATGATTGAATCTTGTGTTATTTTTTTCAATATACGAAGAATGTAGTATAAAGCGTATTAAGCCCAATTCAAATTAAAAATTGCGAATAACTGGAAAATATTAAGAAACAACGTTATTACGAGTATTGAAATGATTTGATGACAGATAAAAAATGTATTAATACTCGAATATTAATGCGCATTAATTAATGCGCGCTCTCGTTACGGAAAGAGAAGATTATGAAACTCTTCTCACTTATCAACATTCGCAACGTTGTGTATTTCGATCTCCCATAATCTACGCGCGATCTGCGCAATATGCGCATAGGTATATGTATTTTTAGATGCATGTATGTCTAGAAAATTATTATATCGTGGATGCACGTGCTTTCGCGTCTTCCATTCGTACCATGGGACGTTCGACGGCGCGAATCGATACTTGCGGCACGTGGGCATCGAATTAAACGATCGGAATTTTTTTCGGAGCGTTCGTTCGTCTCCCCGTGAGAAAATAAGCGGCGAAATGTATGAATGTGAGGACGGAAAGTGGCGAAACACGACGGCGTTGGCGCGAGGAGCTCAGTCGAGCGGAAAATACGCGATCCGCGCGAAATGACACGTCGCGATTACATCGTTAGGGTCTTGTGCAAAACCATGACAGTATACGTACAACACGCGGGTTACGGCGGAGTAACGTAGTATAAGCCTTCATTACCATGTCTCGAGGTTGCTGAATTTCTTCGTGACAACCTTGCCGATGTCGATGCCGAGCCGATCCACGATCCGCTGGGCGAGATCCGGATGCGAGGTCCCGCTGAAGACCTTGATATTCGGCATTCTGCTCTGTAGGCCACGCACGCCTGTATTTTCCAAGTTTGCGCGTAACAAACTCTTAGCACGCACTGTCTGCGACACGGGCATCACTGAAACAGAAGGCACCGGGGCGGTCGGCCAATCGCTGCCCGGCGCTCGTACCGGACGTGACGTCGTCTCGGTTCACGCTCCGCCTACGAGCGCGTGGTTATGTGGAATATATGGTTATATTAGCGAGCGTTATCGCGATGATTTTCCCCGCTTAATTCCCCTTTTGCGGAAAGGCTTGCGAAAATGCCGTTATCTCTCTCGCGATAAAGCGCTTTGCGTATCGCGTATAAATATATGCACCGTCGACAGTTGTGACATCAGCTGAGCGCGCGCGCGCGCACTCCTTGATACTCCGTCTCTCGCGAAGGGCGAGTCGTTAATGATCGATACGGCGACGCCAACTCGCTCTCCGTCTCTTTCCGCCCGTTTTTCCCCGCATTCTCCCATTCTTTTCCGCCTTTTTTATTCAGCTTGTTTGCATCGAACCACCTGCGCGAACGCGGTCTCTACCTCTGTGATTTTAGCGACAGGTCGCGCACGTGTTTCCGCTCCCCGCTCGCCGGATATCCTTTGTCAAACGACAATATTTATAGCGTCTCTTCTAATAACCTATTCACAAATTATTCCGCATATCTCAAATCTTTGCATATTTACTCTCACTCCTTATTTAATCTATAAGATATATATGTACAAAGATTCTGTTTCATAATTCCGCAATCTTACATTCCTCTGTTAACCTTTTCGATAAATTCCGACGATAGACGATATCTTGAAAAAATTCTCCCGTTCCTTTCGACACTAATATGCGGCCATATTTTTCGATATATAATCCGGCGCGTACACATGTAACTGGCAAAATATCAAGGCCGCATATTTATATGCGATTTGGCCAAGTGCGCCGCCGCGCGGCGCGACGTGAATCTAGACAAAATTCAAAAGGAGCGGGAACGGGTGACAGTCAACTTTTGCTTGCCTATCAATGTGGCGCCGGCGGCGCTGATCGCGATGATGATAAATTGCATGTGTATGTAACAACGCCGAGGCGTGAGTTTCTCGAGACCACGGCCCCACGAGTTAGGGAAGGCTGCTTCACGGGGGTGACGGGCAAAATTCCGCAGGCGGATTACGCATCGCGCGAAAAGACGTTTCGTATGCCGCGACGCTCATAAGCTGCACGAGAGAACGCGTAATCCACGAGAGCGTTCATTCATTTCGCGAGCGACAATGATATCGTGCTAGCCGTCCCTAGCGATTCGGGAGCCATGGCGAACATCGCGGCGCAGCGAATCAAACGGGAATTCAAAGAGGTTATAAAGAGCGAGGAGGTAAGAGAGTTTGCGAAAACATCGTCGCGACCGACACATGGAGAGAAAGAGAGAGCGAGAGAGAGAGAGAGAGAGAGAGAGAGAGAGAGCGTGCCAGGGTTGCGGATCTCGATAAACGGAGGACGGATAAACAAGTCCGTATCGCGGTTATGCAATCTCTGCGGCCGGGAGTCTCGTATTGCGAGTTTAAATGTAATCCATCGATGATCAATTTGAATAAAAATATCGCCGATCATCTGTTGTGTAGCGTCTTGTCAGCTGTCATTTGTATATTCGGTTCTTTTTAAAAATATTCGACGAGAGAGAGAGAGAGAGTATCGGTTGTCTGTCGCGTCCAAAACATCGCTCTGTGTTTCTATTATTTTGTTCAAATTAATTTCATAACAATTAAATGATTTCTATTGGATTGTTTTCTCTTCTCGACGCGTGTTTTTATGTCAAGGGAGCACCATGTGTTTATGAATCATATGTATTAATGTGTTGACTGTGTGCAGTAATTTTTTTACCCTATACATCAACAATCTATTGAAATAAAAATAATGTTCACTCACCATGCTGTCTAAAGTCTCGGCTGCATTGAGATCTTTGAGTAGTTTTACACTTTTTCAGATTGCTCATTCTGTGCACTCACATGAAAGTTTGTTGCGATAAAATGTATCTGCATGTGCCTCTTCAGGAAGATAAATTACGTCAAGGCATTACAAAATGCCATGCCATAACAGTTTTGTGAATTATCACTATGAGCAGTCGAGATTTCTCTTATCATGCTAAATGTCATAGGTTATAATCACATGTTTATTTAGAAAATTATTACGAAAATTATGACGTAGAATCACACACAAACTTTACGAAAGAGCATAGTTTAGCAATATGTTGGATCCCCCTCATAAGTTCTCATCCATGCTGCAATGACATGTAATCATTTTTTATATTTCACTCACTGAAAAACAGATGATTGAAAAACAAGTGTCATATTGAAACTGTCCAAAACATTGCATTGCTACATTTGCTACGCTACTATGATTTGAAGTCTTTTCAAACTTCAATTGTTTTTAGATTTATAAAGACATCATTATCATTTTTATTAATTTTTTTGTGCCACGGCATACCAATCATTTAGTTGTATACTTCTAAACAGTTTGTGCAATATAATTAATGTATTTTATAATGTATCTTTGTGTTTTTTAAATATATATGTATAAAACAAAATTTTACAAAATTATTTTCTATATCTACTTACTGGATTTTTAATTCATAACAAATTAATGTTTGTCATCTTTGCTGAAATATATCTCTATGACTATATTTACATTCATTTTTTGACTCTAAAGAAACTGCATATAAATTCAATTTATTTCCATAATGTAATATATTTTTAAAACTATTTTTAATCATCTTTACTAACATATAAACGTAAAATGTATAAAAAATTTTGATATTCCATGTTTCAAATTGTTATATATAGCAAAACTGCAATAAGTACTTGTAGCAATTTGATTTTCTAATATTATATTTATTTAATATTTGTAATAGATAGCAAAATGTGCGATTAAAGTTGAATTGGTCAACGATAGTCTTACCGAATTGAAGGGTGAAATTGCTGGTCCACCAGATACACCATACGAAGGAGGTAATTTTGTGCTCGAAATTAAAGTTCCCGAGACATATCCATTCAATCCTCCCAAAGTAAGTTAATATTTTTGAAGAATCTGTGAATAATATATATGCAGTTAAAAAATGTTTCCATTATTTCTGATTATATTACATACAGTAAAAGAAGTTAAATTATAATACAAATATTATGAGTCTATTATTGACTTAATTATTAATTATTATATAATTAAATTATAGCTATTTTCATTCCATATAAAAATCAGCAATGTATTTATGTATTATTATTGTCTCTAATAAATTTCTATTTTACTCTATTAAACTGTTATATAGATAAAGTTATTTATTTATATTTTTTCTTGAAAATATAAATATGATTATAAAAGATTTTAATAAAGATTTTATAAAAAAATTTTACATTCTGTAAATAATAAGATTCTTATTTTGCAGGTACGTTTTATAACAAAAATATGGCATCCTAATATATCTTCCGTCACTGGTGCTATTTGTTTGGATATTTTGAAAGATCAATGGTATGTATTTTTATTAAGTTTATAAAAAATGACACGTATCCACCATTATCATTTTATCTTATATCAGTAAAAATATTAGAATTATATTTATAACATAATGTTTTTTTTATATTAATATTACAATGTACAATTACACTGTAGACTAACTCTATTTTTATTTTCATATTTAAGGGCTGCTGCAATGACTCTGCGTACGGTATTACTGTCATTACAAGCATTATTATCTGCAGCAGAGCCTGATGATCCTCAAGATGCAGTAGTCGCTAAACAATATAAAGAACATCCCGAAATGTTTCGTCAAACTGCCACACATTGGACATTTGTATATGCAGGTGGTACGTGATATATTTCTATACATAAATTTATATATGTATGCATATATATAATATAATATTAGAATCTAAATATGATTTATATCAATTTCAGGGCCAGCAAAAATGCCTGATTTAGATGAAAAAATAAGAAGATTAACAGATATGGGAATCGAAGAACATAATGCGAGAGTTGCTCTATCTTCATATAATTGGGACTTAGAACGCGCTACCGAGCACTGCCTCTTCAGTTAGTGATAACTACATAGCTAATCTGTTACATCCAAGCACCATTCATTTTGTCATTGAGAAGTTCTTGTAATAATCATTCAGGATATTGATATTACTAGTGATTTGGCAATTGGTATTTTGCACCCACAGTGACAATATCTGATAAAATACATCATCAGGGAAACTATTCAATATCCATCAATAGTCATTTATTTAATTTATAACATAAGCATGAGAAATAATTAATAAAAATCATAATATGAATCAGTTAAATAAATTTCAAATATTTTTTTAATAATATATTGTTTTATCACATTCTGCTAAAATTCCACATTATTGCTTAAAAAATAAAATCTTTTCAGTAATACAACATGTGAGATATAAAATTTAAAATAATATATTTTTAATTCCTTGTATATATACATAAGAATTAATAGTATATCACAAATTTGATATAAATGCATATTATTTCTTTTGTGTATTGTCAAATTTTTGTGGTTTTGTCAGCTTTTAATGTTCTACAGATCTTAAAATTATATTAAGGATATTGAACTTTTAGTAAAGTTTAATATATGTATTCTCACAATATTGTATATATTTCAAATGTGTATTTAAATATTTGATTGCAACGTCTATAATTTATATAATTTGATATCAATAATGCGTAAACTTTACTGACAAGCTACATGTGTTTACATCTGCATTTATATTCTTAACGCAGAAATCATGTTATAATAGAAATATATTCGAAATGAAATATAGTTTTCGTTTTTTAATATAAGATACACATTTGGATATATATTAATTACAATTTCGAATTAATGAATCCTTTTTTATGCATATATGTGCAAAAGAAACCGTGGATAGAAAAATCTATTACATTACGGATATAATTTAGCAGAAACCCCCAATTGTATATTACTGAAATAGTATATGACTTGTAAAAAGATTCACTTAATCGCTTCAATGTTAATATCTTACATTTGTATATTTCTGGTGTTGGCTTATAATGAGATGGGGTGAAATTGTCTATTACATTACAGATATATATGTGTTTGCAGGTACATATACTCTATCATTCTTTTTATATTAGTATCAAGTATCATGCAGTGTACATTCCAAATTGAGGCATAAATGGCATTTATTTATCAACCTTCGTTAAATTTTATATTGCAAAACTTAAAGAAGAAAGAAATTAGAAAAGATTTAAATAAATTAAGCATGTTATTTCTGATATCTTTATATTCAATCAAAAACAGATGATTAATTTGGCGACTAATTTGTAAAAAAATCATAAAATAAGAGGAATAGCGTAACTAGAAGATGAAAATAAAAATTTAATTAACTCATTTATATAATAATGTATATGATGCAGAAATGCATAGTTTTTTGTACAATCAAATGTCAAATCATATGTGTTGTACTAAGAAAGGATGAAAATTTAATCATAGTTTTGCTAATTTGTTGTATTAATTTTTACATAAACTGTTTAAAAATCATAAATATCAGTCGATTGTGTAAAGACTGTTTTGCTCTTTATCTATTTCCTTTAAACATTTAGCTCATAGAATATGATTCTACATATGAGTTATGGACGAAAACCGATTTCACTCTTTCATGTTTTAATTGTTGTAATGTTCAATATGATGAAAAAATAAATAGTTTTTTTTCATTGTTCTAATTAAACTAGTCTCTTCAAACACAAAGAAATTTCCTTTTATTATATATATATATATGAGATTTTTTAATTATATATACATGTATATAATATATATATATTATATATATAATATATATGTTTTTTGAAAAATATAGAAAGAGTTTTTAATTTTTTTCCTTTTTTGATAGGAGAGATTAATATGCAATTTTCATTCCTCTATATTATTTAATACTAAATTATATAAAATATTTCAGAATTTGTGGAGGGGGTTGAAAATGGATTTCTCTCAAAATATATTCTACAATATATACAGACTAAATAATAAAATGGTATATAAAAATGTTTCTGTGTAAAGTTGTTACTACACAGCTCTTAGTTATCAAGTTACTAAAAATATTTTTCCTGATAAAACATTGTTTAACTTCATTTCGAACATACAAATATGACTTAATATTGTATACAAAAATGGAATAAATTAATAAAATACAACAATTAATGAATTTAGTTATTGTTTAGCAAAACATGGATGCAATGAATAGCAAAAATTTTTTATGAAAAATTTCTTTTCTAATTATATTATTATTTAATATTACAATTTTTGCAGCATATATAATTAATTTAAAAATCTTTACCAGAAGTAATTTTGAGGTTAATTAGAATATTTCAACAATTATATAAATTATATCTCTATATAATTTTATAAAATTACAATCAAAACATAAAGGATTCCATATAAAAAGAATATGATAAAAATAGAAATAATAAAAAATATAGTTGTAAGCAATTTTAGATATATATTTTTCTCAATTAATTAAAGAATTTTTATGCATATAATATTATTACAAAACAAAAAAAAAAAAGAAAAATATAGTTAACAATTCAGTCTGTCATAATATTATACAAGGAGACATGGTTGTCTCATGCAAAGTAAGTATCACACACAGCAAATGGCAAGGCAGACATTGTATTATATTATATATTTGTACTTTATGTTAATTGTCCATAATTATATAGTCTAAGTCTTTTTGCAGAAAGTGTTGCTAAAAATAAATACTTATTAACTTCAAACGAACATAGATCCATAACAGCATCTGATACAGGAAGGCTATGTAATTGTTTGCCGCTTGCTGTACTCCACAATGATATATTACTAGTTGATTCTATATGTGCTGCGACTAATGTGTCATTTTCTGCATATAAGTAACATGGTCGAGACAAAAGATGTTGAGAATTACCAGCTTGGAATGTATGTACAGCATTACACATAATTACTTCTTCGTTAGATAAATTTTTTTCAATAGTACACACTACATGTCTTGCATGTGGTTGTCTAGCACTAGGACGAGACGATATAAGATAATGATGATTTCTCTCGTCGTAACGTACTGAAACAAAGGGACCTTCCAAAAATACCTGTCTGGGTAAATATGTAGTATCTTTAATTTCATACGTGTAACATGTATGAAACCGACACGCTATAAATCCACCTCTACTGATACCGCTATCAGGATTTGGTGATACTGTTGCCATTGATACAACTGGTGATCTGTCACCTTGACCATCTAAGACACTAACAGCACCAGAAGTTTGTCTGATATCAAATTGAGTAATGGATCCATTTTGTGCACCAGTTAGGAAAGTGTTTGGATTGTCACCTGACCAACAACAACTCCAAAGTGTATGTTCTGTTTGATATGTGTGTACTATCGTATTATTTTGAATGTCCATTAGCTTTGCACATTTATCAAAACCCACACTGAGAAGAAGCATTTGTTGCGTAGAATGAAAAGTTACATCTCTTATGGCCTGAGTGTGTAAGAAAATAAATTGCCGTAAATGGAAGTATTCACAATCAATCTTCCTTATGCCATATCCGTTGAACAGTGTGTTTGTTGATTTCTGAGAAATAGCCAAATATTTATGCCATGGATTAAAATCTAGAACACGGCATCCACCCTCTTTGCAAATTTCTATAGATCGTTCCAGATGAAACTTTCTAGTGGAGGGATTCGAAGTATTTTGATTCATATGAATATCAATTTCCGATTGTTGACTTTCCAGTTCGGAAATGCGTTTCTTCATGGAAGCCATTTGCTGATCGAACACTTTCAAACGAATATCATATTGTGATAATTCCATTTGTATACGATTCTTTTCAGCCGATACATCAAGTAATTCCTTCTTCAATTTGTCATATTCGGCAGTATCTAGTGCTGTCAGTTTTTTTGCATATAACATTCTAATATGTTTTACTGAAGCCTTCTTATTGCATTGTGGACAACGACGATTTGTACTGTTACAAGAATATTGTAGCCATCTCAGAATACAACTGTGTCCAAACAAATGTCCACAGCGTAAACAACATAAGCGATGTTCTCCTGAGCTAGTCCATTGCTCCATGCAAATTGGGCATGCTTGATCAGAGTCTACATCCGAAATATCCAAATTTTCGTCTACTGTATTTGCTGTAAATTTAAATATATTTATATAAATAAAAACATAGACATAGATAAATATATCTAACAAATATTACTCTTACAATATGATTATTATTAAGACATACTTGGTTGTGAACTATTAGTTGGAGCATCATTTTTATTATTTTGCATTTCATTATGAGAAACTTGTTCATCTTCATGTTCATCCTCTACAGTTTGTTGCTCTTCTATTTGCATTATATTTTCATCTATAATAATAATGTTATAATTGGAGTTATAAGTGGAGTTTGATTCCAAGCAGAGAGAGGGAGAAAGAAATCACTTGTGTTTTTAAATTCTATAATTATTAGTTATATGTATAATTATTAATATACATGCTTCCATTTATATATATATATATATATATATAAATATTATTTATCTTACTTACCGTATTCCATAACCTCCATCTCGTAATCGAGATTGATGTAAACATCAACATAAAAGAATGAGCCGGCTGTAAAATATTTATGTAGGCAAGGATGATAAATCAAATTAATTAATTACAATCAATTTCCTCTATTTTAAAATTTTGCTCTTTAATCTCTATTTTAATGGCACATCACCGCACATTGGCTATATTTCATTTTAAATGGCAGAGCATCAGATGTATGAATAAAAGTATGTACATGAATGATTTTTCAATATACTGCAAGTAAGCAATTTATCGGATACACACAGATTATGATATACATACATAATATAATGAAAGGATATTAAAACTAGTAGAATTAATATATCAATGTGATAACAATAAAAACATTGTAAAAAATGGAAAACTATCTTATTGCGAAAAGCACGTAGAAAATGAGATACCTATATTATATATATTTTACGTTTTTCGATAGAAAATGGAAATTTAAAAAGAATAATTTTATTTTTATACGCGTACCTATGAAAAATAATATTAATATTAATAATAATAATATTAATTACTTATATAGCATATATTTTTTTTTTTAATAAAAAAATGTCTACGCGTGAGAATGTCAAAAGAAAAAAAAATAAATATACGAAAAAAATTTATTGACCTAAATAGGACAAATTACTAAACTGAAAGATAATTATAAAAGAATAAGTAATTATAGTGTATGAATAAGATGGAATTATATATATTAAATTCATAAAACTGTTCGAAAATTTTTAAAATTGTTTTTCTTTTCTCTCATTTTTTCTATCTTTCTCTTTATTATTTTTTAAAAATATATATAGATTTATCAATCTTAAGTCTATATATCTATATATTGATATTTAAATTTATATAATATTAAAAAATAAAAATAGTTGACATACGTGTTGCGCGTATTCAGTGAAAAGAATTCCGAAGTATTTTGAAGTGAGTAAAATATATGATGACATTATATAATATTTAATTTTTATATATATATTTAATATATTATATTTTACAATCTCTTTCTCTCTGATAAAAAGTCACGCAAAAATACTTTTTCCAAATATATTCAAATTGTCACAATTTGATAATATAATGTAATTTTATCACGGAAAATACTGAAGAATTTGTAGGTTGTTTGCACTATATATATAATATTATATTTTGTGAGAACAGTTTTAATTCGAAGGTAAAAATATGAAGGTAAAATTAACGTTTTTGAATAAAATATTTACGTGTTTTCTTTCCAAAATTTGTATGTGCTTCATATCTCGAAATTATATCAAACCTCTTATGATGATATATATCTTGCAATATGTTTAGGATATTCCAGTTACTCCTATTTAAAATAAATATTACTAGTGTTATTATATATTTCACTGTAATATTATAATAACATATAATTAATATATTTATTAAACATGTACATATTAAAAGTACATATTTATATTTTATATTGCTTTGTAATTAAAATATTCTACTTTATTTTACATATACATTAAACCTAATTATAGGAGATAAGTATTAACACAAAAAATATTATAAAAATGATAAAAATGCTTCTAAAAATTATTACTATTGCAGAAACGACGATCGCATGCAAAAAGCTATTCCCTTTCACAAAAGTGTTCCTATACACATGAACATTTTCCAATTAGAGCGAAAAGCATTCACGATTCGAAAGGGCGAAAATCGAAACGGAGCTGTCCAAAACTTCAGCAAAATAATAAATATTATGGCAATACATCGTGCTTAAAAGAGGATGCGTTTGGTTCGCTGGAATCTCTTTTCGATTTAAAAAAATCTTTAAATTTGCGCGATGTATATCCATTAGCATTCGATTTCTGTAAAGAAAAATTATTCAAAATTTCTAATACTACAAAATCAGAACCTCTTATAGAAACGCTATTTTTGCAATCTTTTTCACAACAAACAAATGCTGACGAACACATTTTCAAACCGGTAATATCTTATATATCCTAATGATATAAAAACCTCAATTACTTTCAATCTTTAATTATTCAACTGATTACTTAATTTATATTATTTTATTGAAAAAGGATTAATTTTATAATAGTCAAAATACCATTAAATAATAATAAGATAAAGATGAGATATATGTTTGTATGCTTCGTGTAATATAAAATTAATAAAGTTAATAATTTTTTCAGTATAATGAACATGAGAGAACAAAAGAAGAGAATGTAAAAAATCAAATAAAAGCAAATAAAAATTTCCAGACAAAAGTATCAAAATCATTGCGAAAATTACAGCAAAACGATTTAATTTACACTCAACAAAATAATTCAGTGTAATAATTTATTTATTCCTGTAGCATTTTAATATCCAATCAATCAATATTCTAATTGTAAGACAATAATGTACCTACGCAGAAATATGGCCGAAAATGAAATAGTAGACAGCGAAATACCAGAAGAGCAACCTGAAAAGGAAAAGGAAGCTATCATAGACAAAGCACCTATTACAACGATAGATCTTGCGACAGATAGAATCAAGACCGAAAAGAAAAATGAAAATGAAGAAAAAGACGAAAGTAAAAATGAAGACAAAGACAGAGTTGAAGGAGATAAGACTGATAACAAAGACAAAATTGAAGATAAAATTAATGACAATATTAAAGATGAAAGTGATTTGAAAGAAAAACCTGTATCCTATCCTATTCCAGCTGATGTAGCAAAAGGTATATAGATTTTAATTTGTTAGAATAGAAATATATAGATATATCTAATTGTACGTGATTGTTCAAAATTAGTACAATAAGTATGATTCAAAATTGCAGACGAAATAATAAAATTTGACGAAATTGCAGAGTTAATAATCAGCTCGCCTCTTTTAACTGATCTAATTACAGAACTAAAAGAAATGAATGAGAGATGTATTATATTATCAGATGAAATTAAAGAACTGAAGCGTGAAGTTTTCGAGTTATCAAATGTATAAAATATTTCACTGTTACATATTAAATTATAATATGAAAGACTATATTAATTAATAATATTTATAATATATTTATAATTTATTCTCTTTACTCTACAGAAACCCGAACTAATAGAAGAAGACTCATTAATAATTCAAGAGAAGCAAGCTATCCTTATGTCAAAAATAGCCGAACTCGAACAACTGACACAAAAAGTTCAAAAAGTATTATAAAGATATATTTAGTACAATTTTGGCTAAATTATTTTACACATAATTGTATTTTCGCGATAAACTTGACGCAAAACACGCTTCTATAATAATAATAATGCGTGTTAATAAAAGATATAATACGGATACACATATTGCAGGCGCGAGAAGAAGTAGAACAGATCAAAGATTCAACCGACGAGAAAGAAGAAATTGTAAAAGTAAAGGAGGAGGAAGTTGAGAAGGAAGCTGAAGAGAAAAGAGACGTAGAACCACTAAAAGAGATCCCGGAGGAAGATCGCTTTGAATTACCACAAATAGAATATCCCGAAGATAAGTAAGTTAAAAATGCTATTAATTAATCATGAGATATTTTCTATTATTTTTATCGTGGAATCAGGCTTCCCAGAGTAATTGTTTGTGGCTATACGGAAGATGATCTTCCAAAAATCATCATAGCAGATGGTGAGCGAAAAGGAAGAAAAAAGTGTTTTGAAAAATTAACTGGAAAATTGACGGAATCTTTAACAATGCAAGAAAAATTAGTTAAGGAAAACGCACAACTGGAAGGTGGAAAGTATGTGTTCATTTTTTATATATCATAAATTCTAAACAAATATAAAAGAAATTGATTATACTTTGCATGTGAAAAAAGATCGCACTTATATATGTGTGTATAAAATTTATATCTATAAATAGATAAAATCATTATTATATACATACATAAAAAGGGAATGTGTGGTATATTTGATTATATCGAAAAATTTGATAATAGCGTAAATGAATTTTTTTTATAGTGGAACGTCAAGATTTTTTTAAAAAATCTTAGATAAAAATCTACAAATTAAAAAACAAAATTTACATAATATAGAATTAAATCTAACTTGAGGTAGTTATACATTTGAATAAAATAAAAAGAACAATTTTCCCGATCAATCTTTTCAGAACACTCGGTTTACAAAAAATTTGTTTAATATTCAATAGTTGTTTTATTTATGTAGCGGAATAATAGAAGGCCGAAAAATGTTTGAAAGTTATACCGTTCCCTCGGTGACGATTTCACGATGTTTTCAGACATTGAAGCAATGCTAGTCATACGTCATTCATACGTAACCTGATATACTGATCTCATAATAATGAATTAAATGCACAACTTTATGACTATTTCATTTTTAAAAGAAAGTTTTATAATTAAATTTTGATTCAATACTCTATATTCTTGTCCGATTTTAAAACAAAGCAGAGAAGAACGGAAGAACTACTATATAGAATCTATATAGAAATAAGTCGTGTTTTTCCGTACAAACAGATACAAACTAGAAGAAGCCTTGTTGGAAAAAGATACAGCTCTCGAAAGTTTACAGAGAAAGGTATGCGCTCTTCAGACAGAAATGCGTATAATTGTCAAAGAGAATACGGAGCTGAGTCGTCAATTGACTACTTTGAATCAGCTAGTGATTAGACCTACTTGCTGTTACACCTGCCCAGGTGTTGCTTCGTCTCCTCCATCATCACCTCTGTCATTACCACCTCGTCCGCATATTAGTGCACAGCCTGGGGAAGACGTTTACTGTCGATGCAAATGCTGTCTTCAGTTCGTTGATGCTTTATCACCGACTACGGAAACCGCATGCAGTAAGACAGCCTAAAATTATCGAAAATATGTAATCTGTCAATTGAGAAATAATCCAATATGTTGAGACAGTTTATAATTATTAATTATATTAAAAAAATAAAGTTTGCGGAGGTTCTTGATAAATTCTTTCACTAAACTAAGTATTTAATTTACAGATTCACCAAGACTTACAGGAGGTGGCTCGAAAACGGAAGGTCGTTATTTCGTAGATAATCCTTTGCAAAACGTGATGTGTTCCCATGGTCCAGCTGTTGTTAGGCCGCCGCTTCCTCGGGGTACGTGCCCCGCAGAATTGGAAGATAAACTTGCCACCTACGGTACTAGCACTAAACAACTGGTAAGTCTTAAAAACTATGTAAATCCTTATGATCTTTTCCAGGATAAGTCGAGGACAATTTGAGAAAACCAATGGAAAATTTCTTTTTCTTCAGACATAATTTTAACATTTTTTTTATAAAAGATATGCAGTAAATCATACAAACAATGAGGCAATACTGATGAATGATTATACTTCTAGATAAATTTTCTATTTCTTTCTTTTGTAATTAAAATTTATTCCATTGTAGTAGTCCTGTCCCCATGTATCAAATATGTAGTAATATATATAGCATATATTCTATAGTAAATGTTTGTGCAAAAAAAAAAAGAAAAAAAAATAAGCGAGTAAATTTAAAGATACGATATCACTTCATTTGACTTCTTCAGGAACAACAATTAGGCAGTATGGAAACTGAGGTACGTAATATGCAGATGGAATTAGCGAACGTGCAACGGGAACGACAACAACTGGAACAACAACGTAAATTGCTTAAATGCACCGGACCTTGTGCACCATGTGTCTGTTGTCCACCTCCGCCCTCGTCATGCATGACACCCATCATGCCAGGACTTGCACTAAAAGGACCTGCTGTGCCTTCCGCTCAGATACCTGTACAGTTCTTTGATTATTCTTTATTTAAATTCTCTAACAATAAGTAATTCTCGTGTTTCGAATAACATACGAGTTTTCTACACATATTTCATTTTACTGATATATTTCTGTAATTTATATACAAATTATAGTTTGCATAATTGAAAGCTATGATATTTTGTTATTCGTTTTCTTCATCATGCGAAAAAATGTACTAGGTAGAGAAAAGTAAAATATTTTTTTCTATCGAATGTAGGCGACTGATTCCTGTACAAATGCAGCCATGGTAAGACTATAATGGAGAGAAAATGTAAATGTATAAAATCAACAGTAGAGTATGATCTCTGATCACAGGGCACCAGTATTTCCGCTCAACAGCAATTACGCGATCTTCGCGAACAATACGCTCGGCTTCAGGAGGATTATAAAAACAAGTTGTGCGAGGTATCATGTATGAGAACAGATGCAGAGAAGTTCAAACAGGATATGCGCGATGCAAAGGAAGAGAAAGAACGAATGGAGATAAAGCTGATAGATGCTCAGGAACGGCTAAAACTTCTAGAAATAGAAAAAGGAAAATTTGAAGGTACTTTTTCTTTTATAGTCTCTTATTTAAAGAACCTGTAAAAATGAGATACAGATTTTTCTAATTAATGTAATTAAATGTATAAATTATAAAATGCAAATTAATTTTAAAACAGGTCTCAAGGAACAGTTAATCGAACAGGAACAGGCTTTAATAGTGGCGAAACAACGCTTTCGTGAAGCGCAGGATGAGCTAGAGGAGCTTCGTACTTTGATTCAAGATCAAGCTGCTCAATTGGAGGATTATCGCAATAAATATTTACAAGTCGGTGTTATCCTTGCAATTTATTTAGCTAAATTTTATCCTTAATTACTCCCGAGCGTACAGTTTTATAAATCTGAAATCGAAATAATTAAATTAGGCTCAGCAACAAGTTGAAGAACAGCGTCGACAACTGGATCTTATGGAAATGGATAATGCACGAATGAATGAGAATGTTACTTTAGAAATTGGACGTGTTAAAGTATCAAACATTAATGTTACTGCGATTTGTTATTCAGATTATTTAAAGCAAAATTCTCATTCTATATATATATATATATATATGTATGTTAACGTGATAGAATCAATTTCAAGAAAAATTAGCCGAACTTGCGCCATTACCCGATATCCTGAAACAAATGCAAATAAAGATGCAGGAAGCACAACAGATGCGCTTAGTCGCCGAACGTAGCTGCGAGGATCTGTCGCGGGAATTGCTGGAATGTAAGGATAAGGTTCAAACTTTGCAAAATCAATTGGACGTGTTGCGCACCGAGCACCAGTCATTTCAGGTTGTCATTTATCAGCCTAATAAAAACTTCAATATTTTTAATAAAAAATAATTAATCTCTTATATAGGATGAATCTGGTAAATTTGAAGAAATGGATAGAAAGTGTAGCGAGTTGCGACATGAAAATGAAAGAATAAAAAATACATTGACACGATTTGAGGAACACGAAGCGCAGTTGCAAAAACGAATTGATGAAAAAATGCATGAGAACACGCAGTTGTCATCGATGTTGGAGCAGGTACCTTGTTGCATGCGTTGACTTTATGACAAAGAGAAAAATTGATTTCCTTTTAACTTAAGATAAGGGAAGATTCTGCTCGGCAAGTAGCAAGAACGAAGGAGCGATGCGAAACTATGCGAAGATCGATGCAAGGCCAGATCGCTGAAATGGAAAGACAATTAGCACAATGTAGAGCAACAGCGCGCACAGCTCAACGTGATAGAGATGAGGTAATGATTGTGAATATGAGATGAAAATTTTAACAAGGACAATGATATATTTATGCAATCTGCTTTTTGTTAATGCATGTAGATTAGACAAAAGATGCAGAGTCAAATAAATAATTTGAACGAGGCATTTAAACACGCGCAAGGCCGCATAAAATCCTTACAAGGTCATGTAAATTATCTCAAGACTTCTTACAGTAATATCTTTCTCGGCCAAGGAGAAACACCGACAGGTGCTTTGCCAGGAGATGATTCCTGTGATTGCAACTATTAAATGTGTATACACATATAATCTTTCAATAATAATGATATATTTTTGTTCATAACGAAACATAACGAAATTAAAAATATGCTATTTCCGCATAGCACACAAATCTTGTGCATTTATATTCTAAATAATATGACATTTTAATAAACAATTGACAAAGTTGATTGATAATTAATTATTATATTATCATTATTTTTATAAATATATGTGTAAATTATGAACGGTACATAAAATATAAAAAGTAAAATCAAAACCTATGTATATTCACTATATAGCAATTTTCAATTTGATACTACTTTTGTACACGTACATTTATTTCACAGACTATTTTCATATAGAAAATGCTATATAAATGGATATAGTAAAAAGTTAATTTATATCAGAAATTTTAACAAAAATTGGCATGTATGTTGTTAGAGATGCACATATTGAATGCAAATGTACCTTTTTCATTACATATGTATTTTTATTTAATAATCTTTGACTATACTTATATAAGCATTGAAGTAAAAAAATGTGGCATAAGATAGTACTGTAATAACTGATTAAAGAAAAACAAGTTGAAAAAAATGACAAAAATATGATGATATGATATATAAAGCAGAATATGACATGATAATATCGTAATTGCCAATTTAAAGAAAACTCAAATAAAAAGATGATATATATATATATATATACATATGAAAAAGGAATACCTAACATTTGAAGATAATTGATGAATTCTTTAGTTCGTATCTGAATGAAGGATATTAAGCATATTAAGAATAGCATCTGAACGCGATCGCACTCTTTCCATTTCTACTCGAAATTCTTCCAGCTGAGATTCAATTCGCTGTGCGTAAGCATGGCAACATCTGTGAATCAATATAAAACAATTTTAATAATAATTCAAATATTTTGTGTGTATATGTGAATATTAATTTTTATGAAAGCACAAAATTTTAAAACTTTTGCTAAGAAAAATTGATTATAAATTTTATAAATAATAATGCTATATATTCAAATATTGTCATATATAATTTTGGAAAACTATATATAGATTGAGGAAATTGTTAGGAAATATTTGCATATGGAAACGTACCTTCCAACAGGTTGTCCTGGATTTGAACATGATGGTTCCGGAGACGTACATGGCGTAATTTTGATTTGTGGAGAACAATTCGTTAAATAAGTTTCCTTCTTGTGCGTACAGTTTTTGTTACTATTAGATGAATTGGAATTGGAACAATCTCCACATCCTCGAAAGAGGTCCATTAAAATTCCTCGCACTCTTTTTCCAGTTAATCTTCGTCGTCTCGTCTAGAAGAAGAAAATATAGTTATAGTTATAATCGCAAATTCTTATAAAATATTGGAATAGAATTATTAGCAATTTACCTCTGGTGTTTCGCTACACTGTTTTAATGCTATTAATGGTTCTTCTTCATGTAAATTAGGAGAAAGGTGATTACATGATTCATTATATTCTCGATCTGTACTCATTGATAATGGCTCGCATGTACATGTTCCTTTCAACATATTATAACATTTATGATTCGCTTGGCAAGTTTCTCCTGGATCGTGTAGCGTGTCATGACATATTGTGTGGCATTTACATGTGGGTTCTTCTGTGGCAGGATTAACAATATTATTTTGTAAATGCTTGTTAGGTTCTAGGTTTCTTGAAAAACTTCGCCGACATTCCTTGGTGTTTAATTTTTCTTTGCTACGATTAAAATTATCTTCAAATTTCTGTTTTTCTTTATGTAAGGAACAATTCTGTTCTAACATGTCTACATTATGAATGTAACAGGAATGTAATTTCTCTTGGCCACGTCGCTTATATCTTAACCATTCTTTACGATCTTTTGACAATTCACAATCTTCACAAGAGGAAATACATGCGCTTGGACTAAGTAAAGTATCCGCATGTGCTTTATCCGTTGAACAAGATGCTTTTGCAATGTTAAAGGAAGGCGAATGTGCACATGAAAAATTAGATGCAGCTGAAGAGAAGTCAAATGTAGGGGGAGTTTTGCATTTTTTACTTGTTGAACATACTAAATTACTGCCATTAAATCTAGTATGTGGTGTCTTTTGCCAGCAGTGATGCTTCTTATCATCTTTCCCTTTAGTCGATGTCTCTATCTCATTTTCAGTTTCAGCTGTGGATTCTTGGCTAATCTGAAAAATACATTTTAGGATAAATATGGCAAGATATTAGAATATCTGTATATCTTTTAATATTATATAATTTTATTTTAATTCATAAAGTTTAATATAATAAATAAATTTAATATCTTTTAATTTAATTTTAATTCACAAAGTTTAATATAATAAATAAATTTAATATCTTTTAATTTAATTTTAATTCACAAAGTTTAATATAATAAATAAATTTAATATCTTTTAATTTTATTTTATTTTAATTCATAAAGTTACTTACTTCTTTGCCCCAAATGTTGATTGTTCCATTTATTTCAGACATTCTTACTTCTATATTACCAACTATGTATGGACCACCTTCTCGTCTTTTTTCATTATTAACAGTTTTATCTTTTCCAGGCTCTTTTGCTACAATTAGAAAACTATGATCTTTACTACTTTCATTCTCATGATATACAAAGCATTTTACATTGTCCTCTTGATCATCTGCAGTTTCCGTAATGTTTTCTGCTGTAGAAGTAGCAGTTCCTAATTGGCTTATGTTGATATTAGGTGTATTTTCCTGTGATTTTTCCATTTTCTCATTTACCGTATTGCATGAATGTTTGAATTGTGAGTCATTAAGCGTTTCATTTAATTTTAGATGCGATTCTGTAGCAGTTTGGGAAGATTTGTAAGGTAGAAAATTAGATGGTTCAAGAATATCTGTAATCTTCCTCTTCTTAGAGCTAGAAGGTCGACTACTACTATTGGCGATTTGACAACTACCATCATCATTTTGCAGCTCCATCACTGTATTCTCACTTAATCTTCTCTTCGAATTTTGTACCAAAGGACTTTCTAATTTTGTTTTCCCTTGTGTAATATTTGAAATAGTTTGTAAAATTCGAGACGAAGTAATAAATGTGCGAGATAGTGAACGTGTTGTTTTTGCTGGTGTACCATTGGTCAACATTATACTATCATCAGAATGTAATGGTTTTACTACTTCAGGTGGTTTCATAGATATTGATAAATTACAAGCGCTGTCACTCCACTCATCTATAGAGCTTAATGTCGAGGCGACACTATTACCTAATATTTTATTGTTAGATTGCTTCACATGAGTAGATTCTGCTTGAGCTTGGTGTTTTTCAGCTGCGGTATCAACAATAACATCTGTTTGAATTGATGCAACTTTCTGTTCCGGAGGTTTATTTTTTTTCTCATATTTTGTTAAAGATTCTGTTAGCTCATCTATCTTGTATTTCAATTTTAAATTCTCCATAACTTGTGCTCGAAATGTGTTGAACAACTTAGCATATTTCTCATCTTTTTGATCTAATTGATTTTTCAATGCAGCAACTTCTGAAGTATTCAAAGCTATCTTACTAAATTCTTCATTTACTTTGTCTGAATTTACTTGTTCATTATTATTTTTGGCTTCATCAGTCATTGTCTTAATGCTTTTAATATTTTCAATTTTTAAAGGGCAAGCTGTATCATTATTATCTATAGACACATCCATCAGTTCTGCATTATTGTATATCTCGGGTTGAATATGTTTTTGCTCAATATGTGCATTTTTATTTAGATCAATTTTTTGAGAATTAGAAACGCCATGCATATATTCTTCATAACTTAATGTACGCAAATCGTAAAGTACTGTTGATATTTCTTGATGACCATTTGGGATAAGAGATTGTTGCATGGCATTTCCATAATGTGCGATTTCTTCATCAGGAAAATTAAGCTTTAATTGGTTAACTTCAACTGTTCCATTCTGTTTTTGCATTTTATCCGTAATGTTTACAGGACTTCTTTCATTTTGTGGTGACTCAGATGATATATTTATTTGAATTTCATTCCGTGTAGATTGCTCATGTATTGATTCTAAACAATTTTTATTTTCTTGACCATTTAATATTATTGGCGAAACACTGTAAGTTACTTTATCTCCCTCACACGCTTCTGCAATTTCTAATTCTTTAATTGTTCTTTGGGCATAATCCTTTATTGTCTTGTTTGCTATTGTAGGTTTTGTCTTTTTTATATCACTGCTTTTATGATTAGTGTTGCTGCTTTTATGGGTTGTATCTTCTTGATTCTGCTTCATATTTTTTTCCATAGACCGTCTACTTTGTTCTTTTATATCTTTAATATAAAGTTTAACTTTGCTTTCTACATGATGATATTTTCCTAATATTGGTAGCTTCCTAGGTAACACGGAATACGTTATAGGATTTTGTGGAATGTTCACATAATTCGCCCTTAAACCATGAGAATGTCTTCTGTTATAATATGGAGTATTACTCTTGTAAACACTCAAATCTTGAAGAGAAAGGCTCTTTTCTTTGTCATGACTTTTTACTCTTCTAGTTAGGTCAAAATCATCAGATCTTCCATCGTAGTGCAGCTCAAAATAATCGTCAACTATATCATCGTCATTGTTATGTATTCGTCTAACACCTTCTTCATCATCTTCCTCATCTTCTTCATCCATCAAATGCTTCATATTATTTGGATGTTCTGAATCATCATCTTCATCCATCAAATGCTTCATATTATTTGGATGTTCTGAATCAAATTCGTTTTCAAGCTCCAAATTCTCCATATCTGTAAATAGATAATACAATAATTATTATTATATCGTGTATGTATATATGCATATACATTCGTACAATATGATTTATTAATTTATTTTTTATTTATTTATTTATATTCGTACCGATTATTTCATATATATCAATTTTATAAAGGTATGAAACACAAAAGTTTTATAATTATATATCAATGTTATAGAATAACTAGCTATTTAGCGAAGGTAACGTAATACATGCTAAGATTGATTTAACTGTCATTCTGCATATTTTCATATTAATCAAATTAATTACCATCGCTGTCGCCATATTCATCTTCGTCATCTTCATCGTTGTAAGGTTGCTGATCGGTATCTTCTTCAGATGACAAAACGTACACACTGCTCGCTGCTTGATCGTCACTAGGATAAGGACTTGGACTACAATCTTCCTCCTCCTCCTGGGACATATTCTCCTGCTGTTTCGCATTAACAACATCCGAGTCATCACGTCTCGGCGTGCTGGAGACACTGATGTACGTCGGCATCTCCTCGTCCTCCAGCATGGTCGCATCTGTTCGATTCATCAATTTCACTTCGCTCTTGGACGAATCGTTAGGTAAATCCTCTATCGCCTTCGTCTCCCCCTCGTTGTCGTCGGGCGAGTGTTCGCTGTTCTCCGACATCGTGGAAAGCTACGAAGGAATCACAATCACAGATTTTCTTAGCGATAACGCGAATAATCACAGGGGATTGGGGACACAATCACAGATGATGTTTTTATTCCCGGTTTATTTCCGATCGATTCATATGCCGGACCGGCGAATATACGTGGCGCGTGCGATGGAAGACACTCTTTCATCAGCCGCCATTACGCGAAACACCCTCTCAATATCTCGTTCATAATATTCCAATACTCTACTCCGTTACTCTATATCGCGAACGCGAGAATAGTTTCCAACGCTTTTACATTCAACAAGACAAACTCTTAATACGTGCAACAGATCTTACCACTAGATAAATTTTTTCAATACAAAGTCATAATCCTCGCAAAATTAATGACCTGCAGGGCTGTACGTAGACGCGAAAACAGAATGATCACATTTTACTTCACTTGAGAATTTGTTTGAAAACTGTCATTTTAAAGATAATCGAAAGTTTAATCACGTTGAAGCATCGTTCGAACAAATTTACAATCTAATTCTAGAAGACGTACCTTTATTTTTGCTCACTACAACGAATATTTATACGCAGCAAATACACGTCGAGGTTAACATCACTGTCGCGCATGCGCATGTTGACAGATGTAGAAAATCGCATGAAAATTCTTTTGTGATTTTATTTTATTGCAACAATCGATCCTACCTTAGCATATATATACATATATATATATATATATATATATATATATACAATTGAAAATTCGTCAAATTCTGTTGTGTTTTTCTGTTCTATGTTAACGATCTCATAAGCGCGCGAAACACGCAATAAACAGCGGAAACGTCACTGTGACGTTTTGTGACGAAAGCGCCGATCATTGTTGAACCACGCCGTGAAGGTGCGCGCGGAAATCTGAAACTAACCTCGACGGTATCTTGCAATGTCTTCGAACGTCGTCGGACTACCTGTCACTATAGAGTTTGGGTAAGACTGAAAAGATTAAAAGCGTCTATACATATATTCTATCGCTGTGAAAAAACGGGACGATAAAATGACGATAAATGGCTAAATCGTCGTATGCTTGCAGGGGTGGGGCGGAATTATTGTTCGATAAAAAAAAGAGACACGAACTGGACTTACCTGGCGATGGATGTAAGTATGCTACGTTAAAAGTACGCACGATCTATCCCCTCGTTAATGGTACGAAAATTCGCAGGGACCTTGAAACGACTGCTGTTCTGGTTGCGAGATAACCTCCTGACGGAGCGGCCGGAGCTCTTTATGCAAGGTGACACAGTGTAGGTGTATATTTCCCGATTATCATATTATCACATCGCGTTAACCACGTCCGTTTAAACCTCTAATATCCGCGTTCCGTCGAGCTCGTGATTGCAACTTTATCGCAACGTAATTGTAGCGCGTAAACGTTATTTTACGAAGAATCGAGCGAACCATATCACGAACCAAAATGGCCACCTAGTCATTTTACCTAGTTTATTTTTGATAACACAGATGTCGACACTAGTATCTTTTCGACGCTCGTAATTCGTGCAAGCGCATTCAGAAGCTAGGATAGCGCTTAACCGACCAATCAGAGGCAACGAAATTCTTCGTTCTGATTGGTCAATCGAACGCTACTGTACTAGATGAGTAGATTTTCGAACGGAAGGGTTTGCATTTCATCATTAAGGTTATTTGTCTCTTGTACGAAATAATGTTGTCTCAAGTTGAGAAGATCAATTAGTCGTATTTAGCGTCAAATGTTAGACATAAATGTCAGAGTCTAGCAAGTTATTTTAAAGGTAAGAAACGTAAGTTATTAGAGGTGAGAAACGTTTTATTTTTCTTTTTACTTTGCTGATTGAAATGCTATCATATTCGTCAAAATGTTTCTGTATATTTTATCTCGGCTTGTGCGTGCGCGATGGCCGTCATATTTAAGAATAATATAAATAAGAGAGAGAGAAAAAAAGAAAATTTATAAGAAATATATAAAGGCAAATATCGGCAAAGCTAAGGATTAAAGTATTGGAAAAATAATATACGTAACAGTAATGAAGGTTAGTATGCGAAATACTGTGAATACGCGTGTCTCGATAGCGTCGAGTTGCGATTATATCGATACGCGATCGTATCGATCCGCCATATTGAACTTTCGCATACGTCATCATGTCTCGGGCGGTGAAAGATCGTGGAACGGGAGCGGTAGTTTGTTCGCTTTTTATTTCGTTAGCTTTCGTTCGTTTCATTAACTTTCATTCGTTTCGTTAAAGCATTAAAGTGTTGGAAAGATAGCCTATGTATAGCAGTAATGAATATTGTGTGAAATACTGTGAATACGCGCGTATGAATATATAGAGTTTTGCGATTATATAGATATGCGATCGATCAGGTTATATTGAAATTTCGCATTCGTGTTGATTGTGTTTCGCGTGATAAAAGATCCGGAACTGGAACGGGAGTTTATTCGCTTCTTATTTTGTTAACTTTCGTTCGTTTCGTTAAAGCTTTAAAGGCCAATTTTATCAAGTCCGTTATATCGATAAACCGATGGTTAAAATTAGTAGGATGGCTAATAATAGACATGAAAAAGTATTCATATGACATTCATAGATATGAATGCTTTTGGTTTTGGCCACCCTGCTAATTTTAATTATCGGTTTATCTAACTGGACTTGGTGAAATTGGCCCTAAAGTATTCGAAAGATGGTATATGTAACAGAGTAATGAAGGTTGTGTGAAATATCGTGCATACGCGTATATCGATAGCAGCATCGAGTTGCGATTATATCGATCGTATCGATCCGCCATGACTGAAATGTCGCATACGTCATCATGTCTCGCGCGGTAAAAGGTCGCGGAACGGGAGCGGTAGTTTGTTCGCTATTTATTTCGTTAGCTTTCGTTCGTTTCATTAACTTTCATTCGTTTCGTTGAAGCATTAAAGTATTTGAAAGGTAGTATATGTAGCAGCAATGAACATTGTGTAAATATGCGCGTCTCAGTAGTGATCGATTAACCACATTGAAATTTCGCACTCGTCATTGTGCTTTGCGCGATAAAAGATCGTGGAACAAAAACGGGAGTGTGAGTGTGTTTCGTTAACTTTCGTCCGTTTCGTTAACTTTCGTCCGTTTCGTTAACTTTCGTCCGTTTCGTTAACTTTCCGTAATTGGGAGAGAGCGTTAATGCGAAATTCGTAAGTTTTTAATACACAATACGCTAGCTGTAGGAGAATCGTAACTCGATTAAAGAAGTTTATCTTATTTGTTTTAGGAGGCCGGGTATTCTGGTTCTGGTAAACGACGCCGACTGGGAATTGCTGGTGAGTTTGTTGCATTTCTGTTTGAATATTTTCACAGATATTCTAAAAATGTTTGCAAAACGAAAAGAAAATATACAGTTATCGTAAATCTTTAGCGAATATATAAATATTTTTGCGAAAGTCTCGTGTGCTACTTTTTCAAAAATATCGGATATGTTTTTATAATCACGCATTCTATTAGAATTTGCAATGTTTTTTCAATGAAAATATGTACAAAATTGTTTTGATATAAAAATCGAAAAACATTTTTAATTATTATTATTATTTAATATATAATAAATTATTATTTATTTATTTATTTAATTTATAATATATTACTTATATGTATTAATTAATTAATTTTTTTACATTTTTTTACAAACGAAATAGAAAAGTTATTAGAACATTTAATGTAGGGAATCATCAAATTTTATATTGCATACATATATATAAAATTATAAATAATTATAAAATAATTTCTTATTATTATGAGGGGGATAAAATAAACCAAAAAGTATTTACTTGTTAGATTTTTTGATAATTTGTTGTAGAAAAAATTTTTAAATTTATATTTTTTAACATTTATATTCTTTATTGTAAAATTAAAGACATGATGTATTTGTAACTTTATTATTATTATTATTAATTTTTATGTAAAATTTCCAAGACGAGTTTTTGGTGTACTTCAAAACTATATTATAATTATTATAACTTCTCATTCTTTTGAAGAAGATTTTTAATACAAATTTTAAATACAAATTTAAATGCCTATTGAGAATAACAAATTTAAAGAAAAGTATTTGAATAGATTACTTGATATCTATGAGATTCTTAATCATCATACTGGTACAAAAAATTAATGCACCATGTTCAGAACGAATTTTTAAAAGACAATATTTATATTTTCACAATCAGATTTTTAAAATATATTTAAATATATTTAAAATATTTAATATATTTAAAAAATCTGATTGTGAGAATATAAATATTGTCTTTTAAAAATTCGTTTTGAACGTGGTGCATTAATTTTTCGTACCAGTATGATGATTAAGAATCTCATAGCTATCGAGTAATCTATTCAAATACTTTTCTCATTTAAATCTGTTATTCTCAATAGGCATTTAAATCTGTATTTAAAATTTGTATTAAAAATTTTCTTCAAAAGAATGAGAAGTTATAATAATTCTAATATAGTTTTGAAGTACATAAAAATTCGTCTTGAAAATTTTTAAATATATTTAAAAAATCTGATTGTGAGAATATAAATATTGTCTTAAAAATTCGTTCTGAACATGGTGCATTAATTTTTCGTACCAGTATGATGATTAAGAATCTCATAGCTATCAAGTAATCTATTCAAATACTTTTCTCATTTAAATCTGTTATTCTCAAGGCATATTCATTGGCATTTAAATCTGTATTTAAAATTTGTATTAAAAATTTTCTTCAAAAGAATGAAAAGTTATAATAATTCTAATATAGTTTTGAGTAGTACACAAAAACTCGTCTTGAAAATTTTACATAACAATTAATAATAATAATAATAAAGTTACAAATACATCATGTATTTAATTTTACAATAAAGAATATAAATGTTAAAGAATATAAATTTAAAAATTTGTTCTACAACAAATTATCAAAAAATCTAACAAATAAATACTTTTTGGTTTATTTTATCCCTCTCATAATAATAAGAAATTATTTTATAATTAAAATGTGTATTAATAGAAAAACTAATTACATGCTTAAAATATATTTGCTAATGTCGACATATTTCAAAAATGTTATTCATATGCGTTTATTATTTTAAAATTTATTTTGTTTATATAATTTTCTGTGTCTTATTTTTTCTTTTACGTTACGTTTAAAGAGGAGAGTAGAGTTGTAAAGTTATATGGCAGAACTACTTATCATATCTTTATATTTTTTCTCAATACTGAGTTGACATTTTAATCAATATTTTTTTGCTAGAGTAAGAGCTTTTTTGAACTTTTTTTTTTTTAATCAATTCTTTTGTCGACTTTGATTGTTGTAACTTTGATTTTGTAACTTTTGATAAAACTACCATTTTTTTAGATTGAACGATTAAATCATTTTATTGTTTATTTATTTTTGAATAAAATAAAAATCAAAAAAATGATTTCCGAGAAAAGAATACACAAATATCCAAAAATATGATTTTATATGTAGAAGAATATATTACAAAGATTTTGACATCATTTCTTGCATGTATAACATTTTTTAAGTATTTAGATATATCCAAAAATCATTTTATATAGCTAAAATTTTTAAAAAATTAAGTATCTACTTCTTTTAAATAAAAATACTTTGATATTTATTTTCAAGTGGACTCTCTCTCTCTCTCTCTCTTTCCGCTCTCTCTCTTAAAATGCATCTTATAATAAAGAGCTGCAAACACAGAAAGATATAGATTTAAAAATATAATTTAGATATTATTGAATGCTAGAATAAGACTGAAAATTGCAGAGAAGAAAAAGACACGATCGAAAGACGATGATATCGTGAAAACAAGTGCATAAATATCGTGGAGCTTTTAAAGTTGGGCTTTACGGTTAATAAAACCAAGAACTCTATTGCGGTCTGGGAGTGCCGAGAGATTGCCGAGCGGCGGTTTAAAATATTAATCTCAAAGGCGCGAAGAAGTGTGCGGTAGGGAGGCAGACGACACCCCTCGTCGCGCAATATTTCTTTCCCCGCGCCAACCTTCCCGACAGTAGGTAGGTGACGCACGGCCTGTTCCTGGCGTCTGACAAACGGGATACCCCGTGACCGGTTTTTACAAACGGCATAATCGGCCTGTCGACCGCCGCCGTAGCTTACGCGGTAGATACGCGGGGGTGTGCGGGATAACAGAGCGACTCCGGACGCTGAAAGGGCGCAAATGACCTCGGTTTGCCACACCCACGGAGAGAATTATCATTTTAAATTTGTAAATGTACACGTCGCGGCTATTAGGTGGAGAGAGACGCGGTTCTCTCGTCCTCGAGCGGGAAGATGCTGCGACGTCGGGGAGCGTCGAAACGAGGGATAAGATGATGGCTCCGGCCATTATTATGATAATACCGCCGCTTCTCCGCGAAGCGCTTCGGCTTTTGCGTTTCCGCGTCTTTTCGTTCTGGCCATCTTCTTCTCAAGACGCACATACTATAATATGTATACTATCATCTGCCTTTCCCCTTTCGCCGCTTCTTTTGTCACTCTCATCTTCTTCTCCCTGCTATATAATCGCGCTCTAGATGAATATTCTAGGCGAATTTTTTTGAACGCTAAAATTTTTTCAACTATGCACAATAGACGTATGCTTGCTATCGACAATAAAGAGATGAAAGCGCGAACTTAGGATGAAGTCTTCGTAAAGCCAAAGTCTGTCGTCTATTAATAGAGAGCACACACATATATAAGATGTCCTAGATTCATGAATTTCATTTATGATGAATTATAGATTTCTTTATAGATTTCTTATTAATGCAATTTGGATAGATTTTTTCTTAACAGGAATATCGAGTTATCAATAGTTTTTTTAATTATAAATGATTGATTTAAAGATTTTTAAAATTAAATTTCCAGGATTGCAAATAAATATAAGAGAAATTTTATAATTCTATTAATAAGTAAACTTTGACAAAAAATGTAACTGTTTTTGTAGTTTGAGAATTGATTGTAGAAATATTTGACTGGATAAATACAATAGATGTTTAAGTCATAAGTTTCTAACATTGATTGAGAGAGAAAGAGAGAATTGATTTGAAAAAATTAAATATTACACACTTTATAAATTTTTTTTCATTTTCCTTTTTAAATTAAAATATTAAAATTTGCAGATTAGTTTTCATTTTTATCATTTCTTTAATATAATTTTTATTAAGGAAAAGTCGAATATATTTTAAATCTCTCAAAGAATACAAAGAACATATGTCTGATATAATATTTTCTTAAAATTTATTCATTTTTTGTCACATAGTTTTGCACCGAGTTTTAGTCATGTTTCACGCCGCTCTCGATTGATTAGAAATATAAGAAATATAATTTTTTTTTCAGGGTGAAGGCGATTATAAATTGTGTCCGCGGGACAAAGTACTCTTCATCTCGACACTGCATGGAGGATAAAAGGTACAAATTTTCAATATGTTGAAAATCGACAAGGATAAGTGCGATCCGAATATTGTGCATTTTTACATAGTATATAAAAAATTTTATATGTATTCCAGATCATCGCACTGAAAAAATAAAAGTGTTTTTTCCATAGAATATCCATTTATAAAAGTTTCAAATAATAATTATGATATTAGATTATGAAAAGAAAACACAATTGTTCTGTCTTGCAATGATTTGACTATTAAAATATTGTTTTTTATGATTTAACTATTAAAATATTGTTTTTTTCAATATTATATTAGATTCGGTTGATTTTTTTGAAATTCGGTTTATTTTATAATAATATAATGATATTAATTTATAAATTATTATGATCTGAATGCACAATAAATGCAAAAATATGTTCTGTGCATAACAAATTGAATTTTTTAAATTGTATCAATTAGTAGTCACATATACAATTTAATTTTATTTTCGGTCACATGTGGATTGCATATTTTCTTTGTTGATTTCATGTTTTTATTTTATAAAAAAGTATAATGCAATATAAAATGAGGTATTCATTCGACTATCATGTTTATTAAAATCGCATATAATGCAATTTGATGGATATTTAATTAAAAGTAAATTCGCACGCTTAAATCTAAAAAAAAAAAGTTTTTGATAAATGGGGAAACTTCGTAGATAAATAAACAATTTTTTATATACTTTATGTTATATAAAGTATTTGAACTGTACGAAATTATTTTTATCAACAATATGTCATTTTTTCACTGAGGATTTTAGTCAGAAAAATCTAAAATAATGTACTATCATACTATCTTTTGAAACTACTTATCCTCTTCCTAATTTCCTGTTTATGCGATTTGAGCAATGCATACCTCTTATACATGTTATAGACTTGAAAAGCTTTATGTATATTATCACAATTGTGTAATAGCGCGCAAAAATGCGCAGCTTTTTTTTTTAAACGAAAAACTTGTGAATGATAAAAATTCAATAGAAAAATTTTATCGCACAAAATCTGTGAAATCATCAAATTATGTGTTATATAACGACAAATATGTTTGATAGTTCTAAAAATATTAGAAATAAGACATAATATCCTGAAGCTTTTAGCTAAAATTTTAATATAACGCGTACATCAGTCTCATTGTCAAACTATTATTTCTTTGATTTTTATTTTTACATTTATTCATATATAGAAAATTACATTTAATATCGCGCAATAATGCGCAGCTCTCTTTTTCAAATGAAAAACATGTGAATGATAGAAATTCAATAGAAAAATTTTATCGCAAAATCTGTGAAATCATTAAATTATGTGTTTTATAACGACAAATATGTTTCATAGTTCTAAAAATATTAGAAACAAGACATAATATCCTGAAGTTTTTAGCTAAAATTTTAATATAATGCGTACATCTGTCTCATTGTCAATTTATTATTTCTTTTATTTTTATTTTTACATACATTTACTGATATACAGAAAAATACATTTATTTATATCTATATCTACATATATCTACACAGAGAGAATTTTCTCTTAGAATTTACTCTGAAAATCATGATAATCATGGGACAATATGGTATGAAAAGAATTTTATGAGAATTTCTCTGATTAATATTTATCACAATAAAAATAATAATATCTATCACAATAAAATATAAAATATGTTTGATTAATTTTACTATGCAGTATGCAGTTTAGTAAAATTAATCAAACATGTTTTATATTTTATTGTGATAGATATTATTATTCTTATTGTGATAAATATTAATCAAAGAAATTCTTATAAAATTCTTTCCATACCATATTGTCCCACGATTATCATGATTTTCAGAGTAAATTCTAAGAGAAAATTCTCTCCGCGTTTAATACTGAGTTAAAAAATGTAAAATACTAATAAATTAAGAAGATATTTTTTTCTTTTACAATATTTATATGAGCAGAAAGTATCTTGCTCATTATTGCATATAATTAAAAAAGACATAATATTCTTAGAACTCAACGATAATTTTTAGAGCTATTTTAAAAGAAAAAAAATGCATACCAATAATATTAAATTTGTAACCTATATGTTACACAAAGAATATTAATATATTCCATGTGTGTGTAGCTTTATAGTGCAAATATGTTTGATAGCATAAAGTCGTGTGAACGAGCACGAACGATCACAAACGAATATCAGCGAACGAGCTTGAAAAGACATTAATTATTAATGTATATTTTATTTTTTTAAATAATTCTCTCTATAAAATTTACAAAATGTATAAAATATTTTTTTATGAAATTATAAATTAAATAACGCTTTTTCTATGGATATTTGCTGATTTAGTCGTGATTGTGTTCACGTATTTCTTCTCTTCTTTCTAAAAGTTTTTAAAGATACAACGAATTTAAATTTTTTAAATAATTCAAGTAAGTGATTTCTGATTAAAACGCACGACTGCATTTATGCAAATCGCGAAATTATAGCTACGCTTCATTAATATATCGAAATCATAGTTAGGACATAAATCTATGAAATAGATTTCACGATATCCGGGAAACCAATCGGTCGCTGGTGGCGGATCGATAAGATCCACCACCACCTGCATCTAGTATAATAATCTAGCGATACACAATGGCGCCAATTAATCACGCGCATGAGCTCCGCATAAAATCGGGAAAAAGATCTTAACGAGCGTCGATCATAAACGAGCAATATATAGCGGATCTGCCTCTCTTTCCCCGCGTGGTTCCCGATCTTTTCGCACGTGTGTGCGTTTACACGTATCCGCTTGCATGCGCAAGTATGCGAAACGCATCCTCCTATCAACGAGAGCCTGAGTGTGTCGCAATCGCTAATGGCCTGGTGGGGTTGGATGGTCCAGTGATTAATTGTGTCACCCATGATTACATTACGGACGCGCGCTGCGGATCCACTATATTATATACGGCCGTACGTGCATGTAGCGGGCGGATTGCATGCTTGCACGAGGAAACGCGCGCGTACGTGTCTGTAACAAGTCGCCCAGGCCGCGGGAAACGTGCGTCCCAGCGGAAACGTCCGGCCTGCTAATCTGCAATCGCAAGGTGTACCCCGATGACGCATGCGAAGAAACGCTTCGCTAATGCTCGCTGTTGTGCGATATCACGAGCTTTCCGTTTCCGTGTGCGTATTTATGTACTAGTGACGCCGTCGGTCGTCTCGTTGATATTCGTAACCGTCTGACAGCGCTCTCGCACGCACGTATGTACTTCACAGTCCATAATCTATACATATGGCGTGTCTATACTGTACCGGGGTGGTTCGTGAGTAGCATATTGAAACGGAGAGAAATTCCTTATTTAAATGTCAAATGAAAATCTTATGAAAGAATATTTTTCGCGTACATTGTACGTAATGGAAAATAAAGATCTCTCTATGTGAATTAAGAGGTGCACATTCATCATTTTCATTCAATTTTCATTTAATTTTGAAATTATCTCTAACAATATTTTTAATCTTAAGCTACAAATTGAAAAAAGCAAAAAAAATTATGTATAGAACTATTTTTATTGAGATATTATTTTTATAAGAATAATTGCCTCATATATACGAGATTTATTTTTATACGGTAATCGCGTATCATTTTTAAATATGATTTTTAAGACTAGACAATAATTATCTTTATGTTTTGAACTCTGTGAAAGTTATACGTGCGTGAGAGAAATAATGGGGGATTTCTTATTCTTAGCGAAACTGTCATTTCTTCTCTGATGTGGTGGGTTATTTTAATTCCATTTCCTAAAATCATCCGAAAGAATTATATATTTACCATCCCCTTATTTTATACCGGTCTTTAAATGTTCAACGTTTTTGGTCTCACAATCAGTCGAGGCTCGACGAAAGTTGGACACGTGCACAGACTTACCGGGGAATTAGATTCGAAGGTGAAGACCTGGGATTCTCGCGCGAAGATGAAATCGGCTCGGTATCACCGCAGTATTAAAGTTTCGCTACGTCTCTAACAGTTGTTCCACTTTTAAACGTAGGTATAATTTCTGTTATCTCCAACTGGCGTGGTGTGCACCGCGCGATGCCGCGAAATATAAAATAATAAAAGGGCACGACGAACGGGAGCGGGACGACGGGAACTTTGGCCATTACGTCGAAACAGTTTGGCGCTAACGCGTCTTCAACTTTTAACGGCCCGGTCTCATATTTTATATCCCTTTTGCTATTTCTTGTGCAATTTAGACGGCTGAATTTCGCAATTTTATACATTGAAATCTCGATGAAATTACTTTGAAATATTAGGAAATATCGCATATTTGAAATAAAATCTAGAGCACCGAGAGTATCCTTTCTTTTTTCCTCCGGCATTAGTAATTATGTAGTATTTAGTTGCATAATTACATTTAACTTGCGATCCCCTTTCGCGGGTAATATTTGTTTTAGTTTACCGCCACCCAGCCATTTAGCTACTAATCCTCTTAGTTGCTTCCTATCTGGACCGCCGCGCCGGTACGCGGCTTTTGTATTTTGATTTCTGCATATACACCACAATTAAGTTGTTGTTAAACGTACTAAAATGTACTTTTTATTTATCAAAAACTGCAAAATATAATGAATATATATTTGAAGGAAAATGGAATCCAATAATCGCATCTCTCTTCTTTTTTTTTTTGAAAGAGTATTTTTAATATTATATTAGGTATTATACACAATATTAGAAATATTCTTTCAAAAACAGAAAGAAGAGAGATGCTATTATTGTGCTGTGATAAGGACTTTATCTTTAGTCTTCTTTATCTTTATCTTTTTAACATAAAGACTTCTCTAAACAGTTCGTGCATCGTTTTTTTTTATGCTGGTAGCCTTGATAGTTTTGCGATGACAGAAACAGCTGCATAAAAATTACAAGCTCGCTATCCAATGATACGTAGTGCCTTTCTTTCGATCTCATGTCAAACGAGGAAAAGACACATACAGCAGTAAGATTGCCATAAAAGATTGGGGGGATTCGTTGATAAAGACTAATCTCATACGGATAACACCTGCTGGTTCACGCTTGGCTACGAGCCCAAAATCATTTCGATAGTATCGAGATCTATTTCTATTCCCGATTTGGTTCTCTACTTTCGCGGTTTTTCGTTCGATATTTATCTATTTATACTATCTACCGCTCGCCAATATTCTTGTGGCTTTTCGTCCTTTTTTCGTAAAAATGTCTCCGGGACGCGGACCATCAGAATAAAGCGAATAGTTTTATGAGCCGTAGCGAGTAGACGCTATCGCGTTACTTTTCTTGAAGCGGGACGCCCGCATTGTTCCTCGTTCTGCGATTTCTGTTGCTGATCATCACAGACTTACCCTGACTGACTGTGTTAAGAACTTGAACGATGGCTCTTTTTAAGACACCATATCTTTTTTTTACTCTCAACTCGAGGAAAACGTAAAAAAAACCTTTTATTGCAAAGAAACATTTACAAATGCTTTCTCCGACCTTAATGAGCTTTGCACATGTTGTAGAGTAGCTTAATATAAAAGATACGTACTTTTTTTAATTTGCACGAATGCATATTTGAAAATAGGATTAAAATTATGCAAGTTGAAAGAATTTTGTGAATATTTTTAACAGAAAGATTCTAATTAAAAGAATTTGCACGACATTTTTAATTTCATAAAATTATTGTTCGAAATTTATTCTTATATATTTATTACCTAGGAGATTATTATTCAATAATTTATTTTTTATATAATTTAACATTTGTACTACACACTAGCGGATCCTGACATCGATAATGGGGGGGGGGGGGTTGCAAAATTATTTTATTTAATATTTTTGGTTTCATGATTAGCTTTTATTCCAGGATCAACGACGTCGATAGCTCTTTAATGTTTGTTTTTCTTTATTTATATTTTTTAAACAAATTCAGCAAAACTGTTTCTTTTAATTTGCAAGGGGGGGGTTAACTCCCCCCTCCCCTAGGATCCGCCAGTGTATATATATATAAAGAATTTCTCGCCTAATTATTTTCATGCAACGAAATTATCTCATCATTTCGTCCTATGTCTGACTTAATCTAAACTTAACTCCTTGAATGCGTAATGAGTATAATTTACAATGTATCTTATACATACATATTGTATATATTATATAGATATAAAGAATTTCGCCTAATTATTTTCGTGCAACGAAATTATCTCATCATTTCGTCCTATGTCTGACTTAATCTAAACTTAACTCCTTGAATGCGTAATGAGTATAATTTACAATGTATCTTATACATACATATTGTATATATTATATAGATATAAAGAATTTCTCCTAATTATTTTCGTGCAACGAAATTATCTCATTATTCGTCCTATATCTGTATAAGATACACTAAATTATACTCATTACGCATTCAAGGAGTTAAGTTTAGATTAAGTCAGACATAGGACGAAATGATGAGATAATTTCGTTGCACGAAAATAATTAGGCGAAATTCTTTATATTTATATAATATATACAATATGTATGTATAAGATACACTGGAAATTATACTCATTACGCATTCAAGGAGTTAAGTTTAGATTAAGTCAGACATAGGATGAAATAATGAGATAATTTTATGCACGAAAATAATTAGACGAAATTCTTTATATCCATATAATATATTATGTATGTATAAGATACACTGGAAATTATACTCATTACGCATTCAAGGAGTTAAGTTTAGATTAAGTCAGACATAGGACGAAATGATGAGATAATTTTGTTGTACGAAAATAATTAGGCGAAATTCTTTGTATCTATATAATATATATTATATAGATATAATATATATTAATATATATTATATAGAGATATAAAGAATTTCACCTAATTATTTTCGTGCAATGAAATTATCTCATCATTTCGTCCTATGTCTGACTTAATCTATACTTAACTCCTTGAATGCGTAATGAGTATAATTTACAGTGTATCTTATACTTATATATATACACTAGCGGATCCTGACGTCGATAGCTCTTTAATGTTTGTTTTTCTTTATTTATATTTTTTAAACAAATTTAGCAAAACTGTTTCTTTTAATTTGCAAGGGGGGGAGTTCATCCCCCCCCCCCAAGATCCGCCAGTGGTACTACATATTATCGACGAATATTGACATTAGTCATTTTATATTTCGATATGTCTTTTAATTATTTGGATGAAATAAAAGTAATTTTACGAAGCATAAAATTTTACGATTATATAAATTAATCAATGGAAAGCCGTGCAAATTCAATTTGCATGAAAATACTTTTTTTATCTTTCGTTTAGCATACTTTTCGTGTTGCAAATAGATAAGATCAAAGAGACTTTTCAACAATAATATGAAAAATAATATGCGATATAGTATCGTTTTCTGGATGATATTTCATAAAGGGCGTGGTTACGAGTACAATATCTCGTGGAATCATTTGATCGGTAGGTTTACGGGAGTCAGTTGATCGTAAAAAGGGATCTTGACACATAGCTCGTAAAACCGACTTAATTCGTCCTATAAAAGGAAACGCCTTCGTTGAGGCTAGCGACTAACGCCTCTCGTTTTTCCTTCCGCTCACATACGCTTTATACGTCTCGATCATTAGACCTGCATTTTCTATTAAATTCCATTCACACTTCGCTTAATTAAAATAGTTCTATTCAAATACAGCTTTATTTCGTTAACTTAAAGAAAATTTACTTTTTCCATTGTTATTAAATACGTAAATCGGTAATTTCACTTTATTTAAATATACTTTCTTATGTGGCTTTTAAATGCAAAAATATTTAAGTACAGAAATATTTGCCACACGAATATATTCGTAAGTTAAACTATTAAACGTACTACTACTGTATTTTCGATAATCGGAATATTACATAGGAATAGCACAATATATATATATAGGAATGGCATTCCGTGCAAATACATTAAAGATGCGTGATACGAATTGAATCGAATCAACTCTTTCATTGTCAGTACATCAGCTATCTACTAATATTGCTCTTCATTTTGCACAAATACGTACACGTATAATTTCACATAGTGCAGGGCCCGAAACATCGCGAAATAAAGAGTCGAAGGCGCACCTGTGTGCTCCAAAAAGTAAACGGTGGAAAGGAAAGATAGGATAATAGAAGAAAGAGGAGAATGGGAAGGAAGAGGGAGGAGAGGGAGGCACAGAAAAGAAAGAAGGAATTTTCTTTCCCTAATATCTTTCCATCTCCCGTCGAATGCACAACTCTGGCAAATTGGAAGAAGTGTGCCCCCTACCTCTCGCGGGCTCGACAGCCTGGGGTGTATGTTAAGGGCAAGCGAAGGGAAGGGCTAGTTGGCGGCGGATTGCACAATGCACAAGATTTCGTCCGGTCCATCGGGAGTCCCGTCGCGTTCCCATGGGCGGCTATTAGGGTGCGGGGTCTTCGTGGAAGGATTTCCTCCGCAGGATGGCAGGACAGCCATCCTGCAGCAGGACGAGGAGGAGCAAGGATGGCAGATAATTTGTCCAGCGTTCCCTCTTTCACCCTTTCTCCTCTTTCTACCGTCCCTTCGTCGACGTTTCGTCGATACTCAGGAAAAGCATGGGGACAAGTCTGCGCCGCTGACCCGAATCTCAACTAGATGTCTATGTCTATGTTAGTTATAGCCACTCGTAATGAATCCCGGTAATATGCGACAAAGCTTGCGGTAAATACGTACTAATATGGTCGCGGATATCTAAAAAATAATGCTTGCATTTTAAATAATCTTTCTCATATAAAAATATATTTTATAAATAAAAAAAACAGAAGAAAGAGTAATGAAACATATATTACATAAATTATATACATATTATATATTGAAGGTTTTTTAAACTTGAATATATACTATATTATTAAACATATACTATATTTCAGATTTTTTAAATAATTAACAAAGTAAAATTTCTCTCTCTATATAAATTTTGATGGTTATTGACTAAAACATGCACGACCATTAGTACGCTTACCTTACCGCACGCGCGTTTTAGTATGCTCTGTGAGCGATCATGAACAATTGCCAAAGCGGGTGCATGCGAAATCCAGGGTGCATTTAGGCTATCAATTTTCTGCGCTACTCGATATTTCCAGTATCACACAATTCTCTCATGCGGCACGAAGTGCTGCGAGAATCTTGCCAGTTTTGCATCAGCGCAATACCAAAACCATATATATAGAGTATACTGAATAATACATATGGCTGACGCCGCATACAATGTGAAACGCGCGAATATTGAACAACTTTATATATTTACACCTCAAAAATATATTAAAAATGAAAAATTGATTCAAAGATAAAAATCAAGCAATTTACGATATACATTTTGCTTAATAATTCCATGTGTTAAGAATCAACGCGATGTTGGTGTCTTAAAAATATAATAATAATAGGATGAATTTTCACATACATAACTTTTCATACACAAGCTAGATAATGTGTCTGCAGCTGGCTATGGACTAAATTCGGTTATATCGTTCTTACAGTTTTATTCGTAATTTCATTTAACGTATTTACCGCACGATAAATTCCGAAGTTTATTGCCTTCTCTCGAAAACAACGTACAATATACTTGTACTGTAAAGAGATGTTGTACTTTCGAGCTGAATAATGTAGCTCTGAAAGTAATTAAGAGAAAAAAGAATATTTTTATTTATGATAAAATCTTACTCTCTTCGTATTACGTTCTTCTGTATTGCATTCTTATATATACTACATCTTCGCGCAATTTTTATTTCTTTATATTATGTAATAATATGTCTTATTTTTCATGTTCATTCAATAAAGTTTTATTAAAAATAGGAGGAATATATTAAAAGGTATAATAAAAAGAAAATCGATGAAAAATTTCTATTAAACGCATTTCTTTTACGTGCATTATAAGCATTTGATTTTTTGATTGCTGCTTATTGTGGAATTATATTAAGTATGTTGTTTATTATGATTTATGTGAGCCATTACTAAATAATATATATAATAATAAGCTTTAAAAATTTAATTTCACATGACTCACGTAAATAGCAGTAGGTACACATTGTTTAGCAATTCTAAGATTTAAATTTAAAAAATCTTAAATTTCACACATATATATATATATATGTATATTTTTTTTTTACATAACTTTATTGTATAAACATGAAAAAGTTATCATAATAATACAAATTAAATCTAATGGTCGAGTAAGATTCGATTATAAACTATAATAAAAACAAATTTCCTATGCATACGAAAATATGAATATTTTATTCAACGGTTGCACCCTGTTTGGCCGGAAAATTCCTCGGCTCGTTATACCGGAGGAGAATAATTCCATAAGGACAAACGAGAACTTTAAGCGATGGGCCCGGCTGGTACGGGGCGGAAAAAAGAAAATTGTGTGTCAGACACTATCAGGGCGACTTCTTACTTCGGTAATTCCTCGGTAGTGCCTGGTTTCATATAACTACGACTTTCGGTACGGTGAATTTCGGTGTGCGAGGTTGCTGCGGCCGTGCCAGAGAGGGTGGTAAATGGTACTAAAGAGAGAACGCAATTTGTATGTACAGTAAGCCGCTGTAATTGCCAGACCACCTATCTACCATCGTAAATGCGTATCGAGTGCCCCGACTCTCCTCTCCCCCCCTCTCCCGTTACCGCCAATTTACATATTATAATTTATAGATGAGAGATACTGCGCCACAGGAGAGAAGCGGCTGCTTCTCCCACGAAGTTGGAACTTTAACGTGCTTCGCGGTGATAATTCTTTCCGGTCTCAATGCTATTTCAGTCTGTCGTGCAGCGATATTAAACTTTACATGGCGTATTACGGGAATTTTATCTCTAATAATGTTTAAAGAGAGAAATATTGCATAAATTCTCATTTTGTTACTTCAAAAAGTAGTCTATTATTTTATTTTGTAGTGTGTTACTTTGCATAAAAGAGAACAATTTTCAAAAATAAGAAAACGATTTTGTGCAATTATGCTGAATCTTTTTTTTCACAAAAAATATTATGAGATAATTTTAATCCATTCTTATACACAATACTTTTCCAGAAATACAAGTAATTAGACAGAATTTTTCTACCTAATTCATGAAAGATATTTATTCATGACGACCGATTCGCTTATTTCTCTGTTTTTTTTTTTTGCGGAACAGTCTATAAAGATTAAAGGGTGAGAATAAAGTTGCATTGTAACAATATTTTTACATTGTTTTTTTCGAAGAATTTCAGTATCATCATTTCGTGTTATAACTTGAGGGATATTTTTTGTTTTGGTACGTGGTTTTTATGCGTTTGTTGTACTTGTCGCCAGAAAATTTTATTCTAAGAACATCAGTCCGTGAAAAGCGCAGTAAAAGTGAGAAGTGGTAGTTTATTTTATACTGACATGCTTTTACGTGACGCGACAAAAGCTCGTTGATTATGACAGTGTTTTGGATGTACAAGAGGGTGCACTCCGTGATAAAATCTGAAATGTTTAAGAGATGACGAAGCGGATGAAGATGTACGAGCCCAGAAAATTACCACATAGAGAGAGATAGAGATAGAGAGGGGGGGGGGAGAGTAAGATGGAGAGAGGAAAAAGATAGCTTTTACGGAAACTAAGACGTACTTAACCCCGGGGTTAAAAGGTGGAGAGTCATCGCGTGATTGTGGAACGTTATCCTACACCACATAATCCGGCCAGCAAGGAAACGTTTCTGCTAAAGATTTGCGCTTCTTTTCCGATTGTAGGGACAGGGGATTGTAGGAACCTATAGAAGGATCAAAACCTTGATGATTTCGTATATGATTTTTTTTCATTAAAAAATAAACACAATTCTTAAACTATTTAAACGCGCTGCAAAGAAGCAATTTCTTATTAGGTTTAGTACTTTTGATTTAACGGTTGATATCGCGCGCGCTTTTCTGACAAATTAGTGATAAGTTTTATGAGTAAAAAATTATTATTATAAGAAGAGAGAAAGAGAGATATAATAGAAACATTAGAAAATAGTACATTATTAACGGCGTGATGAATGTTATTTACGATGGCAGGCGAAATTGTCAACTGTTGGCACACGCTAGAGTTTAACTGCATCCGCTTGATCATAGATTTTTATTGCTTTTTAAATTTATTTTTCGATAGTTATTCGACGAGCTATGATGTTTTGCTATTTCGCGAAGAATACGACGCAATACGGCCATTTACGAATGAAATTGCCTCGAGAGCGAAGACTCATCTTTGAGAGGAACTAAGAAATGGTTCGCGCGCCAATATGTCTTTAAAATTGAGGCAATGCTACATCGATATAATAAACACTTGTGCAAGTACTTCTTCAGTAGCTTGTCTAAATATAAATTTGTTACACAATGCAGTATTAATCTTCTTTTAATTTCTTCTATGATTACGAATCATATTATACGTGTAATATCTCTTTTCTTTTCTTTGCCTCTGAATAAAATGTCATGTTGTCAATTTCCAAAATATTAGTGCAGCTACTGGCTTTGTTCGTTTAACAGATTTATATTGAATTTTCATCGAAATTAAAGAAAATAAAAACGCGACTACAGAGTGCATTTATGGATCGTGTCAAAGGATTCGGCGGTATAGAGCGTATAATGCGAAGATCAGAGAGTGTGGAATTGTATAAAGCGCTTATCATACCTATTCAATCGCGCTTACATAGCACCTATATACTACGTCTCAAGAATACTAAGAAATAAGAACTCCGCGTGTAAACGTGATTGAATGTGCATGCGCATACGTGTGAAAGAATACTCGCTAAAAAAGGCGTTTTATCCAGCTCTGAGAGAAATCGATCATTCCGAAAGCGACCATAATACGATTGAGAAATTGCAAAGAATTCCTTTACTAAAAGCTGCGATATCGACGAAATAAAACGTGAATTATAATAATAATAATAACCGTTTTATCACGTTTCACATCACGCATTTTTAAATCAAGTGGTTCTTGCGGCTTGTGCGCCAAATTGCCATTTATACACAGTTGGAAAATTTGTGTTTTCTTGTTAAAAACGGTCCCCGTTAAAATTTTTGTGTTAAATATTTAACACATTCATGTGTTAATTTAACATATTGCTGTTATGTTAATTGGACTCAAATGTTAAATTATTAAAACAACTAAAAAAAAGTGTAAAAATAACACAATGTATATCTATTTTTAATTTTACACAATAAATATGTTCCGTATTATTAGTGACAAGATTTATCTGTTAAAATTTACAGAAAAAAAATGTTAATTTTACTTTATAATATAAGTGGGGATGATAAAATGTAAAATTAACAATTTTTTTAGTTAATTTTTACATTAAAACTATGTTAATTTTACACAAAATTTATTTTAAGTTTATTTGAAGTTTGCATTTATTTTATGTTAAAATATTAACACAATATTCGTGTCACCATTTAACATATCCGTATTATGTTAAATTAACACAAAAATTTCTGTGGACCGTTTGGGACAGGTGATATTTGTTAAATTTAACACAAATTTTTCAACTGTGTATCAATAACATCTAAAAGAATTTCGTAAATAAAAGTTTCATATTGTTAAATTCAAGAGCGTTTTTAAAATGGATTTTTCTAAATTTTGCAATTATATATATAGTATATCTTTTGATTAATTGTGATTAACAAAGTCAATTTTTCTCCTCAATGAAAAGACTAATAGTTTTAACTTATAAATGATCAAAAATAGAGTTTTTTTCTCACAAATTAAGCTTCAGATTAAACGATGAATAAAAAAATCTTGCTTTTTTAATTTAATTTCAAATTTATTTCAGCCGAGTTTTTTAATTTAAAACTATCAAGATATTTAATATTGAAATTTAAGAAGCGTGAGGAAATGATTTGTAATTATATTTTTTACTAAGAAAAAGTTTGCTCCGCAGTTGGTCAGTGGATACATTTGCAACGTTTGGTAACTTATTTAATATTCGTTTTATAGTGATTAAATACATAAACGAGAAAAGTATTTGAAATTTCACAACTTTAAATGTACCGAAAGTTAATTCCACAATCTCTTATGTTTACAAATCTGTGGCTGAAAGACTGTGATGAGCTATTCATCAATATACATGCGCAGCAAACTTACGTACACTTCATACTAACGAATGCTCTTGAATAAATCGATAAGTGCGAGACATCGTTCTTCGAGAAGAAGACTCGCTCCGGTAGAGTTACCGTGCCACGCTAGAAATTCTGAGCATGGGCGTAACATTGAATATGCATTAGCGTCACTACGTCGTCGGGGTGCAACGTCGAAGGGATGGAGGGTTTGGCAGTGACTCACATTGTGACCGGAATAAACAAACTACGTTTTAAGTCTCTTTCTTCAGCGTCGACGATAGCCGTCGTCGTCGACGATGGCTAGCGTCCTCGTTTCAACTGTAGAACGAAGATCCTTGATCGAATTATCGTAATCACGCGTTTCCTCGGGCGGAGAACGTCTCTTCTTCCCTTCAATTTTATTTGCGCACGTTTCCAACGAATGAGGTCGCTCTCTTCTCGTCATGAGGCAACTGCTGTGAAGAATACCCATGTCACTCCTTTGCTAAAACATCCTTTGTTAAGATCTTATCAATGAGGAAATGACAATTGCTGTTACGCGCGAAATTCCATTCAGCATGAAGATAATGATTCGTGTCATTCGTGTCGTATTAATTCAATCAGTCCCCATTTTTTTACATTCGTGATAAAGATTTGAAAAAAAATCTTTCGCGTGCGCGTGTGTAGATTTAAATAAATAATGCTCAATATTAGTTTCGCTTTTATTCGAAAATATAATATACATGCAAAATATATATATACAATATAATATTAAGTAGAGAGACACTATTTCTAGAGAAGAGAAGATTTTTATTTTAAATGACATAAAATTACGTTGCCATTCAAACGACGGTGGACGCTCACTCGTGGCGCCAGTCATTAATTTGTCTCGGGGCGATCCATAATCAGGATCATGTCGTTGAAGGGAGCGCCGGCCAGTCGAGGGGGCGTAAAGGAGCTAAGCCGTAGCGTATCGGCTCACACGTGGACGTGCGTGATAACGAAGCTTACCGTCCTGATTGTCGCGTGTGCGTATATTGTGCATGTGCATGCGCATAGATGGGTAAATGATCCTGGGAAGGGAGCGAAGCTTAAAGTTTGATATTACCTTGGCAAGTGTCCATGGCAATCTTATAATTCAAACGTTCACTAGCTATTATGCGTACGCTGTATTCCTAGTTTATGTGGAAACGACAGAAAGGCACACGTACATATTACTATATACATATGCACTTAACGTCGATTTCGCGATATCCATAATGAGACATCGAGACGTGATTCGATCCTCTTCCGAATCGTAGGCATACATTTAGATCGCGGCGCAAAATTACCGCGATACTTTTGGCAGCCGTTTCGACCGTGCTGGTAGTTAAATTCAAACTTTAATTAACGTGCCACGGATTTGTTCGGAATCGCGTGGTCCGAAATTGCAGGAGTATGCATTATCTATCGTCGTGTGTTCGAGGCCGTGCGCCGTCACTATCGGCGCAAAAATTTGCCGAAACTTTTCGAACGAATGACGGATCGTAACGGTGGTTATATGCGGCGTTTAGACATCTAAATGCGATAATTATTTCGCACGCAAGTACGTCACGGTATGGGAGAAAAAAATTTATTCGCGTTGAAATATGCTATTGACGAAGATTACACCGTTCGAGTTTATCCGTGTCCATCGTGTTTTTTAGAGGGAATAAAAGCGCCGGGAAACTCGATTTTTACACGAGCAAACCTATCGTGTTTGCAGACATAGCGTACTCGTATTTGATGACGATCTTTCGATCGTCGTATTGATCCTGCATTGTCCCTCGCACTCGACGGAGCGTAAATAGGGATGTACTATCACATCAATATTATCGGGCGAACATGCTTAACCAACTGGATTTACTCGACTGACATAAAGAGAGAAAGAAACTTACAAAAATTTGTAATTTAAATCATTGGATTTAAATGGACGTTTATATTTATATTTATGCAATATTTGTACGGCAGTTATTCATCTGCATTATATCAGTTTTTTTTTCATATATTTTTAAAAATCACATAATATCGATTTCAATTCGTGATACATTTTTTTCGGTCATTTCCTTTTTCACTTAAAATGTTGAGTCGAATTATTAAATTTTGGAAAGCAAGGGTTATAAAAATGGAAGAAAAACAATATACGAAGGATTTCTTCACAGCGAAGGCGATGAATAATAGTTGGAGATAATTGTTCCTTTCGTTTCTCGCCATTCATATATAATATATACTATATATATACGAGACATGGGGAAGGAGAAAGGCGCGGCGCGAAACGAGAAGTAGTTATATTGCTAGGCTGGGTGCCAGAGGCCCTTGTAAAGCTACCCTGTGGCCTTATTATAATAAACCGCGAGAAACGACATGACTTATGTTACAAATTGTTCGTGACATTAGATTAGCATCACAGATACTTTCTTTTCTTATATTTTTCATCGACGAGCCGAATTATCGAGATCTCGCTATTGAATAATATACATTTATAATCAACAACAGTAACAGCAAAATTACTTGTGTTACGATTTTTTATTTATATATGAATGCGATAATGTGCATTATGTTTTTTCACTTTAAAGAACAAAGAAATTCGTTGAATAAAAGTATTGAGAAGTATTAACAATAAGTGTATTAATATAATTACATATATATACACTATATACATATACATATATAAAGTTAAAATGTATTTTAAGAAAGACTTTCTTTTCTTTAAAGTGTTAAGTTATAGTGCTTACAATGGAATATTGGTCTAAAGACGCGTGCTGTGAGAGAACTTTTGCTGTACAGCGATAATAACAGCGACGTTGTCAGCAAACGAATTTTGTCTTGAGTACCGCGCTATAATAAAGTCCTGCTGCTTTTAATATTGCATTTGAATAAAAAATTTGCGTTTTCATCTAACTGCAGAAGACTGAAAATGGTTAAAAAGTTATAAGAGAGTTGTGAAACACTGCGTTAAGTATTCTTAGATAAGGAAAATATCGAGCAATAATAGACGAGCTACGGGTAACTTTGAGGGAAATAATAAAATAATGCTAATCTTACATAGATATTAACTTGCTCAGAGTGACGAAAGAAGCGGTAGAAGCCAACAGACACGATAAAAGAGGCGCAATCTCTGTCGGGGGACAATATTTAAACTTCATTATAAAGCCAGTAGACCAGGCGTCCTGTTGCCTCTAGCTTTACTTCTTTTTTTTCAACCACCCACTCACCTCTTCTGCTACACCACGCTGCTACAGTTCCGTTTCGCGCTTCGAGAATTACGAGATAAAACGAAAGTAGTTTATTTCTGCAGAATCTATTATGTAGCCTATTAGATAGCGTGCTCTTTTCAATTTTTAACCAAGTTTATAGCTAACTGCTATACAATCTTGTCGCAAGCTATTGATGAATTCAAATAAACGAAATTTATATTTGATTTACGATATGAGCTAAATATGGATAGAACATGAAGTTTTCCGAATCCTATCCTGAAATCCCATGCACGATCTGAAACTTCTTTACTCAAATAGGAATCTTAACGTTTCCACTTTCCGCGTGTTTTATTGGAATATCTTCTTACTCGCTTGGATTGCATGGCGGCGGGAAAAGTAGAGGCGTAAGGAAGTTGCCGAAGATAAGGCGAATTGAAACCTAAGGAGGTGTCGGCAGAAGAGGTTGAAGTGGTATCGGGGGTGTTGCTAGGTTACTACCCTGCTTCCGTTGATGAGAGCCGAAGGTGGTAGACGGCCAGGTTCAATGCGTACGCGTTCGATAGCACCGAGGCTCAACGTGCGGCATACCCTCAAACGTTCTGCTCCTTCTTTGCGCGCCGTCGATTTTACAGATCTTAATTTCTCTCTTGTGCCTATCGCTTTCATTTGCCGCTTCGTCTGTTTCGCCCAAAGATAATTCCGGCCTGTTCATTTCCGATAGTATTTTATTGATCTCGTGAATATTGTGCTACTAAAATAGCGATAGTATATAGAAGTACGTGGTTAATTATAACGCACTATCTACTCAAGCGGATCAATATTTTAGAATCGGTCGTTTTAGAAAAGATATTATTCCAACGTTGTCATTTTTTCCTTGCTAGTACATTTATCAAAAAGCAATTATCATTTAAAATAAAAAGTACGTAAGAGGAGTCACATAGAGAGAGAGTGCATGTTTTACTATCCTAAAATATTTTTTTTATATATAGAAAAGAAAAATTGACATTAAATGTCTTTAATTTTGATTACAAATGCATTTATGCAGTTTATTATGAATTAATTTGTAAACATTTTTTCTATTATAAACTGTCTTTTTTCATTTCTAAATAACATTAATCCAGAATATTTTACGATATATCACAGTTAATAATTTTATACATTTAACTTAATAACACAATTTTTATAACTTTTATATATACGTATATATATGTATACATATATTGAAAACCACATTTTATACGCACATTTTTTCAAAATATCTCATGATATTTTATCGTGATACTTTATCCTACGATCGCATGACGTGATCAATTGCGAAATACAAAGAGACGAGACTGCCGGAAGGTATATAATACGCGCATATCGTTTACACGGTACGTTGGAAAATAAATCACGCGAGCTGTCCTTAATGGCTGGTCAGCGCGCGGTCGCTGGTGTTAAACACAGTTCTGGTTTTAGTAAGGATAACCGACAGTAAACCCTTCTACCATGTGGCATCCCGTTAGATACACCCGCGATCCGTTACGTCGGTCCCTCTTGTTTCGACGTTGTGGTTGCATTAAAACAACCTGTTACCTCACGGAGCAAGTCGTTGGATGCGAATTTCTGGCAGCAATTTATCGGATAACAATGAAAATTAACCGATATCGCGGCCGTTATGTAACTCCATCGTTCGCGCGAGACTTGATTACATTACACGTCATCTATACGTCGACAAATTCACTTTCATAACGAGAACAGGTTGCAATCTCGATATTACCAAATCGAGAATCAAACACACACCCGGTACGTTCTCTCGCGGCTGAAATAATCGAAGGAGAAAGGTGCCGTGATGATTTCTAGAATCCAGTTCACAGTCACCGTCGTCGCGAAATGAACTTTCTTTTTAACGACGGCGTTTCCCCGCGGTGAAAAAAAGCAGCAGGCACCCTCTCCTTCCGCTTTTTCGCTCGCGGCGTAAAACGAGGCCATCTCGAATCGTGTCTGTATCGGTTCAATTTTCATTTTCACCTGGCAGCTTCTCCAATTTTCTTCGGGTGCTCTTCCCTTTCCATTCGAGTGAGTACATACTCGAGTTAACGACTTCATCTGGCGCGGCGGCGACTGAACTTGTGCTCCGTTCGAAGGGTGAGGAAGAGACCGCCAGAAACGTCCCGGGACGGCGCGAATGCTTCAGCAGTGCTCGAGAACGCTGGTCGGGGCGCGAGACTTGGAAAATTAATTAATTTGTTTCATTAGAAGAATCAATATTGTTGCAGTTCCGCGCTACCTCGGCCAGGCAGCCACTTTTCCCGCTTACTTGTCTTATCAGTCCTCCTTTGATCGGTCTCGCTTTTCTCTCTTTTGCTCCTCGAATCGTCGGCGAACGAACAAACGTACCCGGCGGCAATTTCGACCTTGGGAAACGCCAAGTTTTGAACGAGGGGCCGCGTAAACCGATGAGCACTCAACGTCGCGATATTCCATCTTCCGGTCCCGCTTTGCCGACGTTACATTATTCCGTCCGCGAGTATAAGCAGATTCGATCGTGCCGTGGCAAAGGAAATTCGCATTACGCCTTGATCGTCCGTTGAGACAGTGACTAGGAGAGTAAATTCTGTTCTCTCTATACGAGATACGAGACGCGCGTTTGTCTGTATGTGTCCGTGTCTGTGCACGAGCACTCCATCTCCTCGCCTCGCCGAATGGAGAAATATTGTTTCTTGCCGTACTTTCGATCCCTTTTTCTCGAACCGACGCGACAAATAGAGTTTCCGCTTTATATCCTCCGATGCTATAAATTGCGCTAAAGTGTGAAGTACAGCAAATAAGAGCGATAAGATTTTGTTTCGTGAGAGTAATACAATTTTAAGATTCGTAATAGTTTATTGTTCGTTAAGGTTTTGAAATTCAAAAGCGTTAATTATCACGTGTTTGGTGGAAACCATGGAATTTTAGAAAAAATAAAATAAATCTTTAAACATTGAAATAAATGTAATTTAAACACACGTAAATATTATTAATATTATTAATCATAGGGAGAAACTCGACAATTCAAGTATGTGTATTCTCGTTTAATATAAACTCATAATAAATTCGAGAGCTTTGATTTTCAAATATTGATAAAATTCCAATATACATAAGGGCTATCGTTTAATTATGAAAAAAGATATAATATGTACCATTTAGTTTTTGGTTTATCTGCGGTTTTTCATGGTCAGCCGTGGTGGGTCGACATTATCGTTGGGCGAAACGCGTACCGTGAAAGGGCGATAAGATTCGTGGTGTAAGGGGAAGGACGATGAGAATCTAGGAAAAGGGCTACCCGGAAAGCCTACGGCAATCATCATAAGGGGATTCGGTGTCCCCTTTCGGCTCTTTCGTCATTGCGGTCCGTCCCGACCGCGTTTTCTCGAGTATTCGCTCATCTCCCCGTCACCCATCGTTTTCTCCTTCATTCTCCGACGTCAAGAGAATGGGTGACGCAAAATCGGCTTAATGACTCCGCAGGGGACGCGACAGTTGGCTGAAAAACCAATTCCAGTTGCCAAATCTGTACGCAGCCGTAGAGTCGGTCAGCGATTCTTTTCCAATTTACTTTTCCGTCTCGAGTCTCTTTCTTTTCTTCTTATGCCGTGCTTTTTGCGATCCCTTTTTCAGAGACTCGTAAATGAGGTATTCTTCATAAATTTATATTTATACGCACACACACAAACACACATATGTATATGTATATATGTTATAATCAACATAGACATTTGCAAATTAGATGGAAAAATGTTCAAATCTTATGTATAATATTTTTCTAAATATATATTTATATATGTATATACATATATTTCTTTTGTATCAATATTGTAAATATAATAATCTACATATATGAATATACATATATCAATTTTATGCAAGTAACAAACATTAAAAGAAATAAATACAATTGAAACAAGATCATTTCTTTCCGGGGTTTGACGTTTGTTCATCGCAGTTCACTTTTTCCCAGTCTCTCGAGAAGCAAGGGTGCGATCAGAGATGACACTGAATTTTCTAGGATAAGTTTCTGCCGGTCCGGGATTTCGAGTCATGCATTCCGGATGGGATAAGGGAAACGGTAGAGTCCGAAGGTTCTTGTCGGAGAAGGAGATAGAAGTGGGGAGGCGGAGTAAGTCGCGTCAGGGTATTCGAGGACGGAAGTGAGTGCCGGCGACGGGCAGCAGGCACAGCGGGGCTCGAACTTTTGCAGATATTGAATATCTCGGACCATCAATCACCCTCGGCGTGGCAATATCCGAAAGTATTGGTCTTACATTTGTTTCTATATCGGGCACCGATTTATGAGCGGTGCACGTCCCTTCCGTCGGGCTCGATCGCGATCATCGCTCGATCTCGCAGTCGACAGCACTTGGCGATTTGCATCATATTTTACTCCTTACTTACTGTTCATGATCGAGCGATTTTCCATAGACATTTTTGTTTCTACATTTTGAAATTTTTCTAGCATAACATGCGTTACACTTGTTCGACAAGAGAATAATTTAATTTTATATTCTACATTTGCGCGAATTGAAAACATAGTCACAAAATTTTTAATCGACATTCTTCGAAATACGAGAGATTCGGACGCTTTATTAACCTGGCGTGTATAACAATTAAATTCTTCCGCTACTAATCTCGTGGCGTGCAAGTGGCAGTGTATTCTTGGCCCGTGTACGACATATACACGAACGTGTTCAGCTGGTTAGTGGCAAGGATTGTTTCTCTTTATTAAGCTGCCCACCACAAATTCCATTTTCCGCCTCCTTTCTCCCGTTTCACCAGTTAATACCGGGGTGACAGGTCGCTACCGAGCGCGAAAACGCGCACACTTGTGTGTGTATATGTATGCTTTTGTTCCCATATATTATTTTGCGTACCTATATGCGAACGTGTCATTATTAAGCGTCTCCCTTCATGCACGCACATGCGAGCGCACGCGTGCGCTCATCTTATGCGCATTATTTCCTATTCGTACCACATGTATCTTGCTTCAGACTTGCCAGTGTTTTTCTTGGCATTTTTTTTATACACTTTCCTAGCACGCAGATTACATTCCGTTTAACGTGTGTGTGTCTGCGCTCTTTCGCGCGGTCGAAGTGTACGTGGGTAACCAAACGCATGTGTACATGTGCGTGTATAGCGATGCAAGAGAACAAAGTGCACGAGAAATTTACCGCACTTTTACTTCTTTTATTTGTTGATCCGGCGTACGTCACAAAACGCTGCATTGAAATTCTCGCAATTTGTCTTGCCAGCGAGCCGGTCGATCATCAGGCTCTCTCTCGGCTTTTCCGCAATTGCTTTCTCTCTTCTCCTTTTGCTTCTATTTTCCTGTCAATGCTTCCCGTCAATGCTTTCCTTGAATTTCTCTTCTGCTTTCTGCTTAGATAGCAATCTTGTTTCTAACAGTTATAACCCTTATTCACGCTTTTCTTTCAAATTATATTCTTGCAATATTAATTCTCCATTCGGCTAAGGCTCTATCATCTTCCGCTCTTTCATGTCTCTGTCTTTGTTACTTTCTTCTATGTCTCTTTTTGTTTCTCATTCGCCTCGTCTCTTCTCTATTTTCATTTTCTGCATATCTTTCTCTAGCTTCTAAAGTTTGCTTTCAAAGTTGTTGCTTTCATCTTTTAGAGCACTGCGCCGACATTTGCATCTATAGTTGTCTGAATTTCAACACGCTCGGCAACTGTATCCTATAGATAGCGGCTTCGAAGATTCCTCGACGCGAAATGTCAAAGTCCGGTTCATAGAAATGAAATAGCGTACTGCTACAAAAACTATTTGCAATAGCGTCAGAAAGTAACACGAAGAATTCAAAAGGCTGTCTCGCAGAGATATGCCAGAATGATTTGGTATAAAACGATTTTACATTTCGTAAAATTTTTTATAATTTTTAACCGAAATAAAATCGTGATTAACGAATTACATGTAAAAATCTAATTTGTAGCAAATATTATAGTACAATCATACGTATAAATACTGCGCACGTGCGTAAACTCAATTTCTAATATCATTATGTAAACAGAGAAAATGCGGATTTGAAAAAATATGATTTGACTTTACTTAAATATTAAAAATTGAAGTCTGGTCGAATAACTGGTTTACATAACATTTTGCTCGACATACACACGATATACTTTTCTTAAAATATATTGTAATATACATACATCATTGGCTGCAACATCATGTATGTATAAAATAACGAAGTAAAATAATAAATTGAAAAGGCTCTGATATATATATATATAAATACAAATTCAGGTATGAAAAGGGCTAATAAGAGCCAAACACAGATATTAGGCGCAATAAAATTGTT